>NW_007377697.1:154152-220493 GCF_000475195.1 Diaphorina citri
AAAAAAAAAAAAAACCGCATTATTCCTCACCTCATGAAAAAGTAATAAATAAAAAATAAATAAGTACAATAAATCAAGTATCAAATTCCCATGAGGTAAATGAACTGCTTAGGTACCACTGTCAAACAACCAAACAAGACATTGAATATGACTACTCAAAATATCTGCCTTTGAACTTGAAATTTCAATATTGAATTTTTTCTTGACCAGAAATTCAGAGCTATGTACCCAAGTGTTGAGAGTCTAGGCAGTCTCATATATGGGTAATGGGTTACCCATTCTTCATATCTCATGATGTTGCTCTTTAAAAATTCCTCACATATTTCACATCATTAAATTCTTCTAGTCTGCTCTTGTTTTTATTAGCAATATAAAATTTATCTCAATCATTATCTGAACAGTTGAAATTCTATTAACGTATTAATAGGTATAAAGTGAAACTGTTTCTTATAGGAAAAAGGAAGTTTATTAAGTAGAATAGAATATACCTTGTTTATCCTGCTCGAATAAGACTAAAAGGTCCCTTTACCTTAGCAGTCTAAACAAGGTCTTATGTATTTTACCCTGCCCTGTACCCTGTACCCAACCATACAACAACCCAAACAACACAACCCAAGTACACCCATGGATAACAATAAAATCATCTCCTCCATCTTTTGCCTGTTTCAGGGAAAACAAATTTTCTTGTCGGATTCCAAGCACGAGATCTATCTGACGGAACTATTAGGTCCAGACGAATCGTCTACAGATGATATTGATGAGCTAAGCTCCAACATAGTTTTCGAAGGAGCCAATGTTGTGCAGGGAAAATCCAATATTCAAAGAATTAAGAAGCCTTGCAAGGTAAGATGATGTGAAGTGCATTCTATTTTTTTTTTTTTTTTCTCACGTGTAACTCGTGCTAGTGCTATGCTAGGTAATATTTCTCCAGCTTTTTATTTCAATGTTTTTCAGTTAAGTACCTTATAATCTAATAATCCTTTTATGAAATAGTTTTTTTTTTTTTTTTTTTTTTTTTGGTAGTAGGTACTGCCAACACTGCAAGAAATATTGGATCTTAATCTGTATACGATTTCATTGGGGGAAAAGTTGCCTAATGAGAAATAGGCGTATTGGTACTGTGTCTTGTCTGACTTCAAAGACTTGTACCGACTTAGCAACGATATTTTACTGATCTTTGATCTCGTAATCCAGGGTTCTGTGAATCGAAGCCTTCCTCCATTTTATATTTCCTCCATTTTATATTTCCTTCTGTTTAGTGCGAGGAGAAAATCTTCAATAAAAATCATAACAAAGAAGTGTGTTAAGCAGGCAGTGACACAAAGAAGTGTGTTAAGCAGGCAGTGACACTGTAAGAAGACGATTAGAAACACTCTGCCAAAAAACAATAGATTCATAAATATTGCCTCGTATTTAAGACTCATTTGTCTCGGATCCAGATCAATTCAGTAGCCAGGTAAGATTGAGAATTCAGAATGGTTTGATGAAGTACTTACACACTAGTGTTACAGTTAGACTGAATGAATGATGATGGTCATCTTACGTACACGCTCTATAGAACCCTTTCGTTGCCCGGATATTGCTTCCTAAAAAATATTGTATTTAGGACATGATAAAAACTTAGAGTTAAACAAGTCACCGAGGCTTTCCTAGAACTTTTGAGATTAACCATCGTACCCAGTCAAATCTTAGGAGCTACTAATATTATGCAGTAGCGCGGGACAAATATGATCATGATTTGATACCTAAACCTAACTAATATGCTGCCAGAAGAAGCAGAAGAAGAGTTAATTTTCTTCTAATGAAGAGATCAAGTATTTTAAGGTATTACGAATCCTTAACTCGCAGACTGGTTGATTTATTCATCTTGGCAAGTGTCCTCAAGATGATCTTCTCCAACGATCTTCATTTGCTCTGAACAAGAAGTGAAGAAAAAGGGGACGTGACTACAGCATAACAGATCATTTTGCTACCGTGTTTTACCACTAACGTTGTGTCTCATTTCTTCTTACCTTGATCCTTCTACCTGAGTGAAACCAACATAGATGATTGCAATTTATGAGCGATATAAAACACAAGTCGTCCATTAAAGCTGACCACGTGAACTTGAAGGCTACGTATCAGAATATATGTAAGGTAAATGTATATATACTTCTTGTAGCACTAGCCATATAGGATTGGAACGTATAGCGTCTATCTGTATAACGGGA
Organism: Diaphorina citri; assembly: GCF_000475195.1. Lineage (NCBI taxonomy): Eukaryota > Metazoa > Arthropoda > Insecta > Hemiptera > Psyllidae > Diaphorina > Diaphorina citri. The sequence continues at coordinate 156,363 of NW_007377697.1, forward strand.
ACTATTTGAACTATATAACCAACCGTTCGGTACCAAATACGAGAGAATCGCGAGGACCGAATTGTTTTGCATGTCCATGTCCATTTTGTTGTAATTGTACCAGTGAAAAAAGACTTGCTGTATTGCTCATATCATGGCTTTTGTCCCCCCAACTTCTTTGTTGATAAATTAAGACTAGGTAATTAGAAAGGTGCTTTTGTCCTCATAATGAACTCAAATTTCTTACCAATAAATATAAATGCAATTTACCTCCCTGAGAGGGATAGTTTAAGAATTTGAGTGATGCATGTTGCAAGGCATGTCTACCCCCAAAAGATGGGTTAAGCTTATACGAATCTACATTATTGCCTGTGAGTCTTCTGTCTTCTCACTCGATATACCTGGGAAAGACAGAGGAATGTAGATTTCGGTAAAATTTAATTAAATTTCAGCAAAACAAGGAGGTGTATCAAAAGTGTAGCTTAACTAGGCTTACTATAATTAGGAAATAGGATGCTTTCCTCTTTTGTCTTGTAAGGAAAGGAAACTGAACGCTTTGTTTCAGTATGTTTGCTCTCTGCAGTAGGTCGATTTCAGACTTCATTTCTTTGGTATGTTCATTTTTCTCAGTCGAGGCATGGAATTTCAATAGGTTAATATCTGACTTATGATCTCGGGAATTTCCATGCTGCCTGTGATAGATTTTCAAACTTGTGATAGATCCATGCTGCCTGTGATAGATTTTCAAACTTTGCCACACTTTGTGCTGCCACCTGTAATGATAGTCGTTGGTCATTATTCATTAATTAACAATATTATTTAAATATACTTCTTTGAGTTCAAGACCTATCGCATTCGATGGAAGCATCCAATTGGACTTTCTATTAGGGATCAAACCAGGTCACTTGGTTGTTGTTCCGGACAGTTCTCTTTACTTAAACTTGGACCCTTTAGCAACTCCTATGAACAATCGTCTTAATTATTGCATATTAATTACCCATTACTGAGATTACAAAAGGTGAGAAGTTTTTATCAAACCTATTGATCACTACAATAGATTGCATTTATTAAAACTTAATTGTACCCCATGGTCTGCATTTTTGTTTCGATTTGACTGAGTGATAAAAAATTCACATCTCGTATAGACACTTTTCCCTGTAGGTCTAGTTCTTTGGCAATAATTTGATTCTTCTTTGGATGGTCCACTTCACTTTGGCAAATTACCTTCAAATATGGAATTTTAGACTTGATTTTTTTTTCGTATAGAGTTTTCAACTTTGCCACGGATGCCCTTTGACCCGAATCGAAACAAATCACCGATTAGAGAGGGATAATGTAAAATTCAATAATTTCTCTTAATTTAATATGCCCTCGAGGTTGTCTTAGTTATCATCCTTAATAAGTTCAACTTTTTTTGGTGGTGTGGGGAAAAAGTTCCGAGTCATCTTCTCATTTTTTCAACGCATTAGAAACAATAGTTCCTCTTATTATTAAAGATATGTATATATTCATAATTTCTATATCTTTAATATCGTTTAATATTCACCACATTATGGTAGACTATAATAGCTCCAGTCAAGTTTTCTAGACAGTATTATATTTAACAATAACCCAGTTGCGGTTTTCATTATTTTTCCTTTTTGAAAATATATAGAAGAGTTACTGACAGTCAGAATCAGAAATATATTGTGCTTTATGACAAGACCCAGTTCTCTGCTGTTTAATGAATTTTTATTGTTTTCAAATTTTGTAGGTAGACATTGAATTGCGTGACTAGTTGGTGTAAGAAGCGAACAATCAATAATTTGATTGATTATTGGTTCTGGCTAAATGTACGACAGAGTTAAGTCCGAATTTATAATGGCACCTAAGGGTCAGAATACACTCAGGTTTTCACTTATAGAATTTGATATTATGTTAAATGGCATTGTTCCTATTTCAAGTACACGTAGAAATCCCAATTTACCCAACGTGGTAAAATTTGGATTCCTACCTACAATACCGAAGATCAAAATTTCTGTCGATTTTTGAGTCCTTTTCAAGAAGTTTCTCTCTGATCTAAAGATATATTTTGTCTAATAATCCTTCCGGCGAGCTTTGTTATTTTTGCGAGTAAATGAGAGAAATTTAGGACGCCAACAGGACTCGAACTCGGTAACTCTCTCATTATTCGGCGAGTTTCAATTGGGACTTATTGTTCTTGTTTAAACAATGCGCACTCAGTGTGTGTAGTTTTTTCTAATTGGAAATGAAAATGAAAGGGACAACACTCCAATTCTTGCTCATGCCTCATGGCTCAGTATAAAGGAAGTTGTTTCTAACTTCCGGCGTTTTGTGAGCACTGATCACCCACACGATGTGATAGGATTCTTGTTTACTTTCATGAGTTTGATGGGAAGCAATGCAGGAATCAAAGCTACCAGTCACAATAGATAACGGAACTTTTCACCTCTGTGTCAATATTACTTGCAATGGAAACAAATTCAAAACGTAGATTAGAAAATGTGCAATACCAGAGCTACTGTATACATGTATTTGTATTGTTGGGCTGTGTAAACTTTTAAATCTCATCCCAGTTCGACAAACAAGGATTTCAAATTAATTTAATATGTAGATAACTGTATTGATTCACTGCTATCATCATTTTGTTGTGTGTGATGTGGTGTTTGTGTCGAAAATGAATGCTTAGTTTTAGGTTTTACAATCTTCGTTGTTGTAAGTAAATAGAAAAGTTGAAGAAGCTGTGTGCAAACCATATTGATTCAACCAATGTATTGTTTTGTGGCGATAAAATCCATTGCAGTATAATCTAATTATAAGAGCTTATTCAGATGCCTGGCAATTATTTTTTTCCTAACTCTGCAGTATTTGTATTGGCTTTAATATTTTCCCCATTTCTATTTCGGGAAAAAATGCTGACTATGAGATTTCCGAGTAAAAATGTGTGCGAGGGTAGAATGGCACTTGTGTTCTGTGCGTGTTTTTGAATAATGAGAAAAATAGGGGGCTGCAAAGTGCCATAGATTTTTTCCCGTATAGGTACCTACCTATCACCCAAGTGTAATGTTTTGTATTGTGATTATTAAAAATGTCTTAGGGCTATATCTGTCATCATTTGATCTTACCCTTCTTTGTGTACCTACTTCTTATATGATCATTGAAGGAATGCATTTTCTTTATTGAAGGAATGCATTTTTAATTGGTGATAAAGGTATGTGGTTAGGTTATGTACCCAGGAATCCTATACCCATTTAGGAATTATTTTTACTCCGTCTTCTCCTAACTCGATTTATAATTGAACTTTTCAAAATTGTACTTAAATTTTTTAATTGGTCTTCTTAAAGTTGTAAAATTGTAATTTGACTAGTTATTTCCTGGTCATAAAAAAACCTTCTAATATGAAATGATGAATGAAGAGGTGTCTAGTGTCTACTCAGAAGCAATATTCTCTTCTGTAACGTAAACAAACCTCATGTTCCGACAATATTGTTCATTAGGATGGTCAATGGTCAAAGACTTATGCAAATATTTTGAACCTTCTAATATGAAATGATGAATGAAGAGGTGTCTAGTGTCTACTCAGAAGCAATATAATTCTCTTCTGTAACGTAAACAAACCTCATGTTCCGACAATATTGTTCATTAGGATGGTCAATGGTCAAAGACTTATGCAAATATTTTTTTTAGGTCACACAGAATTAATTGACAAGTTAGGTAAAAAAAAAAACTTAGATTATTTGAGCTGTAATTAGAGACATTTTAATGAGCAAGGGAAATTTGAAACTTTGTACACGGATAGATATCAATCATTCTCTTCTCCAGGGATTTAGAAAATACCCAGATTTGGAAATTGGCAAAATTATGCCAAACACTAAAGGGTGCGAGTAGGTATTGAGTGAATAGGCAGTTAAAATTACAAAGGTAACTGCTTAACTAAATTACATGCTTTAATGTATCATAATTCATAATCTAATATATAACAAGCTGGGGCCCGTCCCTCCGGGAATTTTTTAGCCCGTAGTTTATTCGATCGTGATTAGAGAAAATCAGTACCTATGTACCTACTTAATTTGTTTAATATTCAGTTTATTATCATTCTTGATTTGATTTTTTGATTTTACTTTCATGTAATGATTTAAAATCAGCGTTCTCCCTTTATTTCCAATATAATCAATAATGTTTGAGTCACCCATCCATTTATTGGCCTTCCTCGGCGTAGCTTAACATAAGTAACGCTAAAACCGGTCTTAAATGATCGACTGAAGTCCCTATCCTTGTGAACTGACCTTTGCTAACGTAACACTTTTGATGGAATACTCCAACATAACATTATTACAAATATTACATACTCAGATTCTCAGATGTGTTCATCTGAACACACGATATAATTATGTAGATTGTAGAGTGTTCAGGACAGTTGAGGTTATAGAGAAAATCATTTCTAAGTGTCCCAATTTGGAATGGATGTTAATATCCGATTTTGAATCACTCTTGGACAGTAGTGAAGGCCGCATGTGGGGTGGTTAGAGAAGATTTTAAATGTGGGTACACCACTTACCGCCAGTGTATAAATAATGAAGAAATGAGAATATGTAATAAAATAATGAAGGAACAAAAGATGTGATTTCGCGATTATGTTCGCGGATTTGCCGATTATGTTCGCGGATTTCGCGATTTTGTTCGCGGATTTCGCGATTTTGTTCGCGGATTTCGCGATTTTGTTCGCGGATTTCGCGATTTTGTTCGCGGATTTCGCGATTTTGTTCGCGGATTTCGCGATTTTGTTCGCGGATTTCGCGATTTTGTTCGCGGATTTCGCGATTTTGTTCGCGGATTTCGCGATTTTGTTCGCGGATTTCGCGATTTTGTTCGCGGATTTCGCGATTTTGTTCGCGGATTTCGCGATTTTGTTCGCGGATTTCGCGATTTTGTTCGCGGATTTCGCGATTTTGTTCGCGGATTTCGCGATTTTGTTCGCGGATTTCGCGATTTTGTTCGCGGATTTCGCGATTTTGTTCGCGGATTTCGCGATTTTGTTCGCGGATTTCGCGATTTTGTTCGCGGATTTCGCGATTTTGTTCGCGGATTTCGCGATTTTGTTCGCGGATTTCGCGATTTTGTTCGCGGATTTCGCGATTTTGTTCGCGGATTTCGCGATTTTGTTCGCGGATTTCGCGATTTTGTTCGCGGATTTCGCGATTTTGTTCGCGGATTTCGCGATTTTGTTCGCGGATTTCGCGATTTTGTTCGCGGATTTCGCGATTTTGTTCGCGGATTTCGCGATTTTGTTCGCGGATTTCGCGATTTTGTTCGCGGATTTCGCGATTTTGTTCGCGGATTTCGCGATTTTGTTCGCGGATTTCGCGATTTTGTTCGCGGATTTCGCGATTTTGTTCGCGGATTTCGCGATTTTGTTCGCGGATTTCGCGATTTTGTTCGCGGATTTCGCGATTTTGTTCGCGGATTTCGCGATTTTGTTCGCGGATTTCGCGATTTTGTTCGCGGATTTCGCGATTTTGTTCGCGGATTTCGCGATTTTGTTCGCGGATTTCGCGATTTTGTTCGCGGATTTCGCGATTTTGTTCGCGGATTTCGCGATTTTGTTCGCGGATTTCGCGATTTTGTTCGCGGATTTCGCGATTTTGTTCGCGGATTTCGCGATTTTGTTCGCGGATTTCGCGATTTTGTTCGCGGATTTCGCGATTTTGTTCGCGGATTTCGCGATTTTGTTCGCGGATTTCGCGATTTTGTTCGCGGATTTCGCGATTTTGTTCGCGGATTTCGCGATTTTGTTCGCGGATTTCGCGATTTTGTTCGCGGATTTCGCGATTTTGTTCGCGGATTTCGCGATTTTGTTCGCGGATTTCGCGATTTTGTTCGCGGATTTCGCGATTTTGTTCGCGGATTTCGCGATTTTGTTCGCGGATTTCGCGATTTTGTTCGCGGATTTCGCGATTTTGTTCGCGGATTTCGCGATTTTGTTCGCGGATTTCGCGATTTTGTTCGCGGATTTCGCGATTTTGTTCGCGGATTTCGCGATTTTGTTCGCGGATTTCGCGATTTTGTTCGCGGATTTCGCGATTTTGTTCGCGGATTTCGCGATTTTGTTCGCGGATTTCGCGATTTTGTTCGCGGATTTCGCGATTTTGTTCGCGGATTTCGCGATTTTGTTCGCGGATTTCGCGATTTTGTTCGCGGATTTCGCGATTTTGTTCGCGGATTTCGCGATTTTGTTCGCGGATTTCGCGATTTTGTTCGCGGATTTCGCGATTTTGTTCGCGGATTTCGCGATTTTGTTCGCGGATTTCGCGATTTTGTTCGCGGATTTCGCGATTTTGTTCGCGGATTTCGCGATTTTGTTCGCGGATTTCGCGATTTTGTTCGCGGATTTCGCGATTTTGTTCGCGGATTTCGCGATTTTGTTCGCGGATTTCGCGATTTTGTTCGCGGATTTCGCGATTTTGTTCGCGGATTTCGCGATTTTGTTCGCGGATTTCGCGATTTTGTTCGCGGATTTCGCGATTTTGTTCGCGGATTTCGCGATTTTGTTCGCGGATTTCGCGATTTTGTTCGCGGATTTCGCGATTTTGTTCGCGGATACATAAAAACGTTCTTTAGTCAAAGTAATCAGAAGAGTGTCGTGTGTAATTAAAAGTGAGTGAACCTTATCTGTTTCTATTGTTCAATTTTTACGCTGCTGATTTTGCCATTATTGAGTTTGAGACAAAAAAGGGAAAAGTCAGATAATAATCTGAAAATACTCATGTTCCTGGTTTCCTATAACTTCTCTATGATAATTCTGTTTAATAACCCTTTGTGATGAATTTTTTATGTTTTGTCTCGATATTAGCGTTTTATATCTTCCGAATAAGCGTATCCCAGGATTCCTATTTCTGATAACATTTGCTATCGTGAGCAACAGGTGGTTTACGTTTGATATTTCTTTACTGCTTTTGTTACCTCGTGTGGCTTTGCTTTGCTGCAGTTTGATAGAAAAAATGTGCCTCTATCAAACGTCAAACAAATTTCGAATATCGAAATTTACCTATATTTTGTTGAGGATGTTTTTGTCTGACTTCATGTCAAGTAGAGGTACATTTAGTATACTCGTATTAAGTTAGGATAATCCGATTTTCGTGCATACATCAGTCGATTTTTAGCATTATTATGCACGAAACAATGCATGTTGCATCATAAAGTCAGATAGATTATGTTTTTCGTAGTTTTTTTTTTTTATATACTTCCTAATATTAATCTAGGGTAGATAGCCTCTTCAGGCCTCACCCTTATTTCGCTCTATGCCTAATATATCTAGAATAGCACTTTTCTAGTAATTTATACCTGTTTAGTAGGTAGGTACACTTTGTGAAAAAATTAATCATACAAATTCAAGAAGGTTGTGATTATTTAACTGTATTGATTCACTGCTATCATCATTTTGTTGTGTGTGATGTGGTGTTTGTGTCGAAAATGAATGCTTAGTTTTAGGTTTTACAATCTTCGTTGTTGTAAGTAAATAGAAAAGTTGAAGAAGCTGTGTGCAAACCATATTGATTCAACCAATGTATTGTTTTGTGGCGATAAAATCCATTGCAGTATAATCTAATTATAAGAGCTTATTCAGATGCCTGGCAATTATTTTTTTCCTAACTCTGCAGTATTTGTATTGGCTTTAATATTTTCCCCATTTCTATTTCGGGAAAAAATGCTGACTATGAGATTTCCGAGTAAAAATGTGTGCGAGGGTAGAATGGCACTTGTGTTCTGTGCGTGTTTTTGAATAATGAGAAAAATAGGGGGCTGCAAAGTGCCATAGATTTTTTCCCGTATAGGTACCTACCTATCACCCAAGTGTAATGTTTTGTATGGCTGTATACCCTAACGGTAACCATAGTAGGCATATGCTACTTCCGTAATTGTTTATTACATTTTTATGGCTTTCAATCCAATAAAGTTTTATACGATCACTATACTACCACATATGCTTTCAAGTCTACCCCTGTTTTGTACCTAGTTTACATGTGTACTTTCTAGTTTCTATTCTTTGGTGTCCTTCCGTAAGCTGACAACAATTAGGAATCAATTACATGGTCAGCCTACGCTACTCCTGTTACTTTGTATCTTTAGAATATGTTAGATTGAGTAACCTTATGCCACGTCCGAGATCTTGCCATTTGAGTTGCCAAGTTTGCACTCTTTTGTTTGAATGAATTGAAAGACAGAAAAAAAGAAAAAAAAAAAAAAAAAAATCCACGTAGAGAAAAATGAACAACCTTAACCAAACGATACAGATATCAATCATTCTCTTCTCCAGGGATTTAGTTGATGTATCTTTTGTCTCCAAATCAAACAATCGCCAAGTGTAACGTCCTGAGTAAGTACTCAAGAATTCGATATTTATAGAATTTCCAAGAATTGGACGGAAAAGTTGAATGTTTGTTCAGAAAAAAATGCCCGCGTGATTAAAATGATCACCTTTGTTAGTTTGGTATTTGTTATGCAATTAACTTGTATAGCATGTCAAATTGACAAGGTCAAATTTTATGTAATGGTTGTGAGAGTAATTTTATTTGGAGAAAAAAAAAATCTATTCGCCTGTCATTGATGGTACTGGTACACGGTAGGTACCTACTTATAAGGCGAGAGATAAAGTCTTCCTACCATTAACAAAATAATAATCTGAAATAAAGAAATATTTGAGAATTCTAATATCCTTGACACTGGACTAAAACCATGTTTTGGTGTATTTATGGATAGACACAAGCAGAACTTTATCAGAGAAGTTTTTAATGGCATATTAATGCATCTGAGGTATTCGGACTGTAAGGATTGATGAAAAAGAAAAGCATCTCGAAGTAGTTTCAAAATGGATTCTATCCAGCCCAAAGTGGACGGGTTTTCAGTTCTTTAAGCTACTTTCTTATGACAAACATAATTATCTAATCACTCTAATCTATTGGCTCCATGCACTGGAAATAATTTCTGAGGCTTGAAAACTTTATGGCGATGGCAGTCCAAGAGGAAATGAACAGCATAAAACGAACACTAGCAAAACTATTCTGCTGTAGGCCAAATCCAACACCACTCTACTCTCTGGAATCACATTGTATTTCTAGTCTCCTGTACGGCACACAGATATGTGGTACTCGCAAGACTTCCACATAGGTACGTACATTCTAGTTTACTAGTTGCTCATGAATGTAACGGTTGAAAGTCCATCCATACTATCTTCTCTCGATAGAAATATGTACGATTAGAACGTATGTTAGAGTAAATAGAGAACTTACATTGAGGCAGTAGTGCCAGAGAAAGAAAAACAAAAGTGTGTCTCTGTACGAGTATGTAGGAACTCTTATAAGATGAACGGTGTATATCACAAATCACATGTATGATGTTTTCAAGTTTATGCTCTTCTCTATGTTTGATGGGTTGAAATTTAAATACCTATAATATTATGACTTCATATTTGTAGGCTGTGAGTATAGATTTTTTCGTAAAAAGAGTGGTTTTTTGTCCTGTTATTTTGGAGACGAGACAAGAAAAGGACATTCCTAGTCTAGTTCTTCACGTCTTCCCCCGTAAAATCACCAGGTAAACCAACTAAAGGTCTGAATACCAGAAACTATTGTAATGTCCAGGCAAATACAATTAATGAATTGAATATGAATAATCAGGAAACCAAGCGCTTTGTCATTGTACTCTTTGTAGTGATCCCATGCTGTTTGTATGGACCAGGATTTCGCATACAGTACCAAGATTATTTTGCATTCTACCACGGTGGTCAAGGTGCGCCTCTTGTAATGAGAGTCGCGTGTTTGAGCCCCAGACAGAAAATCGAGCCTAGTGGTGTTCTATTGTGTTGTAAGGTGACAATGACTTGGGATAGGACATTAACCTCCATCACTAGTAAGACAAAAAATAATGAGTAATAAAGAGATGTTGCCTTTGTTGTCATTTTAATTTTAAATTTTTGTGGTCTACAAAATTTTAGGAGCAATATTTGTTTATTTACCTTTGAAATACAGTCCAAGTTCACATTTTAAAGTTCAATAGAACTTGATGTGAATAAAATTTAATTTCAAGTTTTTTCCAACTATATTTTTTCCTGTTCTCTGAATATTTTTTGTACTTTAAAGATTTTGCTCGGAATAAATCGTAAACTTGGTTCTTCGAAATACTTTCATCATTACTCCGAGTTTTCAAATTCAATTCACATATTTCAAAAGTGTGTGTGTCTGGTAGAAATTAAACATTGGAAACTTTTAAATGAAGAGAGTTTTGTTAGTTGTTTTTCTTTCCATTTGTGTGTGAAATGGAAAATGAATTTTCTGTTTGAACTAAAACTTTTCCACTTTTCAGTTTGTTTTTAGAATGGGAATCATGTTTGAAAGGGGTTTTATTCCACAAAGAATTCTCGAGTACCAGCACAACATGGCATTTTGTGATATAGGTATTGACTATGTATGGGTGGCAATATTTTCATTACGAGGGAGGTACTTCGATGTAGTAAGGACTGTAGGTAAGGAGTTACTTTATTAACAGTAGCGTCAGACTGATGCACTTATACCATTCTTTAACGTATTCTTCATTTTCCTCGTTCCAGTATTAACCTACCCCTACGTGAATAGCTAGTATGCATTCATCATAGATAAGGGCTATAAAACTGAAAAGAAAGTAAAACTATACAGGCAAAATGGTCTGTCTGGGTATGAAATTAAAACCTAGCACACTTTTTATTTAAATGGTGTTATTTTTTTCGTTCTTTGTTGGAGTTTTACTTTTTTTCCTTCTTAAATTATGTAAGCTGCTTGTATTGTTTTGCACTATTTCCGAGCTAATATCCCAAGTGTGTTGTGTTGTTCAAAGTAATTATTTATGATGGGTATTGTTCATACTCTAAGAAGAAATTATTATTAATATTATACTAAAAGTATTACATTGTTTATCATAGTCTATCTCATGAAGAAATATGAGATGTGTACCGTCATAGACAAAGGATAGTGGAGCTAGTAAACTTTGTTAGTGTAGAAAGAAAATGTAATTTTAAATTTATGACCCTTTTTATGGCCAAATGGCCATGAGCTATGATGGTAGTGGCTGTAAAAAAGTGACCATTAATGTAGAGCCATATACCCACCTACCTACTTATAGAACAAGAACACGTATGAGTACGTACATTTCTACAGCTAAAACACATTTGAATTTCGTTGGACTTTGGGTATTGAATCTTGAATCACAGTAGAGTACCTTTATTTTTAGATGGACATACAGAATGATATATTTGTAGGCACTTTTTCTACACATCCAATTATATTTCTAACGTAATCCAAGCTAGAAATATTTGTAATTTTCAGCATTGTATACTTGGACTTCCATTGTTTAGTAGTTCTGGTAGAATCTAACAAAAGGCAGAAGCATCTAACTAAAACCTCAAATACGCTAAGTTTTTTCTTCTAAAAACCCGCTACTTGCTTGAGAGCTCCAGTTAGTGGCCTGTTAATTAAAGTGAACAGAACACTGAAAAAAAGTACGAAATAAACTAAGCAGAGCAGACTAAACTGTTAAACTCAAGTGGTGACGAGTTGAGAAGTTCAAAATAATAATCAAGAGCATAAAAAGACTAAAATATTTATTGATACAGAAACCAGTTGCTGGTAAAATGTAATTTCAGATCGTCAATCTCCTGATTCCTGAAGAAGTTCTTAATAACCTGAGTACAGAACTACAGACTGATGACAGAAATAGGAGCTGTGCAGAATGTTGGAATTCTTTTATAACATCAAATATTTGCTGGTAGAAATTTATTGTTCTAAATTAATTGTGAACATGAATTGTGAAGCACCAAGGTTTTAAGCTAAACTAGAAAAAAATAATCAATTTAATATTTAATATCACATGTTCATCCTGATGCTTTAAGAACACAAGCTCTCAGTTATCCACAAGGCCACATGGTTCTAGCATTTGTTTCTTTATTTCTTCAAACAACGTTAAGTGTAGAAGACGTATATCTAGAAAAAAAAGCTTTGTATCCATGGGCTTGTTAGATGTGTATCTTCCATCTTGTTGAGTATTAGCTTAGCTTCTTGTCTTGAGCTTACTCACTTTTTTGTGTTCGTGCACACAAATTAAGCTTATGGCTTTATTTTCACGTAGAAGACTTGTAACTATCGTGTTTTCCTTATCATCTTATGGTAATGTTTGAAATTCAAGTTCAAATTATGTTAAAAATATTGATTGTTTCGAAGTCAGATGCAAATCGTCTCTAAATTATTGATTTATCGGAAGTTGTTGAGGAAAATTGTTTCCAATCAAGGCACGGCAGATAAAACTGATTTTCTTTCGAAATAGACAAATACTTTCTCGACGCTAAATGCTTAGCCTAGAATCCTAGAAATGTAATTAAACATCAAAGTCTCAATCTTAATCAGGAACAGGAATTTCACGGATATTAATTACTATGTACATACAATAACTATTTTAATTGCACCTTTTTTATGCATCTGTCATGTCAGTGGTATATATAAAAAAGCCAATTTAAAATTTACACGTTTGAAATTAACTTTTTATAGTATCTACATACCTAGAGTTGAGACCTAGTGCATTTGTAATGGGTAATGGGGTGCTGGAATCTCTGAGCAAAACATAGTTGGAATTGGTATGGGAATATGGGAAGGATAGCAAAGTTCCTCTGTATATTAAATACTCATTTCATTACTAGTAACAAGTTGAAGAGATGGGCAAACATGGGAACGCTTTCGACCTGTTTCTAAATTGTGAGCGGATAAGCTTAAAAGATCGATTGAAAATTTCAAGAAGCTATGGTTAAGAAGTCTAGTTACTTGTAGTGATCGATGTAGATTTTTCTCAATATAACCAGGTGTATTGGAGTGTGTCCTTTTCCAAAACAATAATAATTAATAACAGGCTAGAAATGATAGTAGTCGTAACAAGTGGGGAAAATCTTAAAAATACAACAGATTTCACTGTCGAAACTACGCAATCAGAACTAGAATGGATAAAGACAGGGGTTTTATTATTTCCCAAAGTTTGTCTCGTTGTATTGTGTGGATAGATTTCTCTTTGTCCGTCCGATTTAACAATATAAAACTAGTTATACGGACTAGTATTATCTAGTCATATAGAATGCAGAACTAAAGTTTAATGTGCCGGTCAAAGCACCTCAAGAATAAGATTATAAAGAAGCATTCATTTGTGCTTTTACAAATAAACACGCTGCGAATTTTTATTAGAAAATCTAGGATTCGATAATGAACGCAACATTGTATTCCAATACTCGTTCTTTGGGGCTATTTTTCCAAGCTAGTATCGTTCGGACACCTTATAAATGACCATTCTACAGATGATGGTGATGAATGTGATGATGAAGAAGGAGAAGAAAGAGAAGATGCATGGCGAATGAATGATTGTGTGGAGTACCCCAGAGTCTTAACTCTTCTTCGTCTTTCTCTTTGTTGTCAAACACATTTTTGAACCGTTGAACAATTCCAACGCTCCACACAGAATTGATAATTGTCAATTTATTCGCACCAAGATTGAATAGAAACATGGAATTAATTTCGCCTCGAGGATTAAAATGAAATGAACTGTTAAGAACTTGGTGAACTAATTCTCCTTTCATGATGTTGTGCTACACTAACAATTGTGTAATGAATTTATCTTCAATAATTGCTTCCATTTGTAATATTCCCTAGCGTTTTTCTTCTTTTGAAATTGAGTTTTTTTTTGTACCTTGGGTTAGCATGAGCGGTAGTGGCTGTTATAAATTTCCTTTCATAGAATACCGTTTAGAGGAATAGATTCGAGTGCTTAAGTAGAGAATTGTGAGTCTAATTCACTATTAGTGAGCTTTTAAATCCGCACATTAAAACATAGCAACATTGTATTCAATAGCTGGGGCAAAGAGACTTACCAGTATTATTCGGACATCATTAGATCTAATCTGTCCTAATTCATTGAATATCCATACACCCCTTCTGCATCTATCTCTAAAATTTCACAAAGTGGAAACTCGTGCTTCTCACAGGTGATTATAAAATTATGAATCTGCATATAACTGTAATAGTTTTCATGAGGGAAAATAAATATGTTTACTCCCATCCCCTGTAAATTACAAAACAAATTTTCATCTCAGAGCTTGGATAGATATCACATTATCCTGTTTTGAACTTTGCCATGTTTGAATAGACATACCGATAGAAGTTCTTCAATAGAAACGAAGATCTCAATTAAGATGCCAATGAGGCTGTGTGTACATGAAAGAAAGTATCAATCCAATTGGATCACTGATCAATGACCATTCGTACATACTTGTTTCAGCCGATAGAAGTTCTTCAATAGAAACGAAGATCTCAAGATGCCAATGAGGCTGTGTGTACATGAAAGAAAGTATCAATCCAATTGGATCACTGATCAATGACCATTCGTACATACTTGTTTCAAGATTGCTCTAGGTCTATAAGAAATGATAACATGACATAACTAACATACCATTACAAAAAACAAGAAGTTATCAAACAAAATAGGGAATATGGTCTGATAAATTGAGATGTCTAATTGGATTTCTGCGAAGCTGGAAGCTGTTGTGTGAGAATGTGGCATGCTAAAGTCTTTTTTTATCTAACATCGGTTTACTTTCTGTTCCACGTCTTAAAACAGAGTCGAAATAAATCGAATATCTAGGTAATCTATTGGGTTAAACCTAGTTTGGAGTGGCTACAACGTCAGTATCATTTTCAAGCTTCAATAAGGTGGGTACATCGTATTTGGGACTCTTAATATTCAATTCAATTTCTACACATTTCCAAAACAGCCATTCCTACATCAGCGTTTTGCAGATACGTGAGTGGCGCTCCTTTTACATTTCTCAAGTGAAGGTAGAATTAATTTATTGTTTTTGGATCGAGAGTTTTTGGACTGCACCTGTATGAACTCATATGTTGTATGGAAATGAGTGAAGACAGCGATCAATAGTTTTGAGTGACAACATTGACAACAGAGTTTGGAAATTTTGAATTTGAAGTTTTTAAGATTCCACGGGAAAATTAGACATGAAAAATCTCCGCCAATCAAAAACAAGTGTGCAAACGATAAATGATCAAGGAATGAAAATCCATGAAAGGAAATGTCTTTTTATTTAAAATTAAATCAGGTGAATGGACCAGATAAAACCTCTCAAAAACACATGAAAGCTTCTAGCGATGCGTTCGCTAGAGGCAGAGTTTTAAAAATAGACGTTGGAGTCTATGAACAAATATTTGTCATCACATGTAATAAATATACACAATTAATTGGAAGATCAACGAATTGGGATTCTTATGTGACATAATCTCGATATACCAGGCCCTTCGGATACAAAGATTTCCTAAATCATCCTCTGAAACTCGAGGGTTTTACCGACATGACAGAGATAAATTTAATGTTTGATCAAAATATTATATAATTTTCCAATGCTCAGGATCCTTATGTGACACAATCTCGATATACCAGGCCCTTCGGATACAAAGATTTCCAATCATCCTCTGAAACTCGAGGGTTTTACCGACATGACAGAGATAAATTTAATGTTTGATCAAAATATTATATAATTTTCCAATGCTCATAAAC
Source organism: Diaphorina citri (assembly GCF_000475195.1). Lineage (NCBI taxonomy): Eukaryota > Metazoa > Arthropoda > Insecta > Hemiptera > Psyllidae > Diaphorina > Diaphorina citri. Next base: position 171,966 of record NW_007377697.1, read on the forward strand.
AATCATTAACGATTGAATGAGCTCATCTCACATATTTTGCTTATCACACATTATTTATCGTTTTCTTATCTCATTTCTGATTGATAATTTTTTACCTTATTTGGTGATATTGGGTCATTTTATCATTCATTTGATTGTTGGCATACTGTTTTTCTTAAAAGCTCCTATTTATTGTTCTGTATGCTGTATGCTCCACCCACTCTAGTTTTGAGTAGATTGATTTTAAAGAGCGGAATATGTTGGATAAATGTCTCATTTTAGACAAATCGTAATATTTGTTGCCAAGAACTGCAAGAAGCGGATTTGCCTACTTTGAGACGGTCATAATATTCTCATTTTTATGATTTTCCTTTGTTCTTAGTGACGTTTGGTTGATGATCTAATGGCAATCGTACTAACTACAAAGTATTCTGCTCTAACACAGACACCTACGTGCTTTTGTATCAGAATTGTGCAATAATATTCCTATGTTGTTTACATTAATACCAAGTCATATGTACTCTTGTCGGAGTTGTATTGAAACTCTATGTCGTTGTACAAGAAATGTGATTATGTAGGAAATATTATTGTAACACTTCATATCGGTAGCATATTTACGCAGAAAAAAAGTTGTATTACACAGAGAACGCGGATTGAATTCAACCTGATTAACAGTACGTTTGTTTTTCATGCATTTCTGAACTACTGGACTAGAGTCTAGACTGCAATTCCTTCTTTATACTTTGTGCTAGGATGAGACTGGAAATCCCTTTACCTTTTGGAGTCTAAAACTGTAAATACATAGTTGACCTATAAGTACACCTATTATGAGGAAAAAAGGTTAGACGACGCTCATTATTATGTTAAGGCGGTCTCTTCCTGATCCCTTGTGTGCCGCGTCCATTTTAGTTTAGGACTATTGCACTATTGACGCTCATATTTTTGCTTTTAGATAGAAGTAGGCCAAATGAGAGGGAGGTAATAAGGAAGACCACATTCCTTGGTGAATTATAGATTACACATCCACTAGCACACGGATATGCCAATTTGAGTTTTTCACTTTTCAATCGCTTTTTCTTGTGAACCAAATTACGTTTCCACTCTCTAGAAAATTACACTAATATGAATAACGACGGATTAGAGATAATAATCCGTCTGAGTTCTCACATAAATCTTCGCTCAAGATAGTTCTCAGATCTTATGTCTAAAGAGCTTGAATACTTGGATGCTATTCAACTTTATTATCACATTGAATCGGAAAATTTTCATTGGTACCAATAATAATGTATGGATTTTACGTTTATGTGTAATGTATTGATAAGCACTATTGATCTAAAAAATATAACAAAGGGTTTATTTATAATACACCATGCAGTGGTGGATACGTGAGATCTCATACTGATACTGATTTCTGTCAATGTTGGAGATAATCACTATTGAGCATTAGTATCTTTACTGACACTGGATTTCAACGATTCTATGAAAAGCTTCAAAAATTTCTCTGTTCCTAGCGCCGAGGATATTACAAATTTATCTTTAACAACATGGCATATCACGGAATATACTCGAAGTACCCATGTCTTTTCGAAATTTATAAACCATGATTTGTAGTGTTCAATCTCATCAGTCCGGGGTGGATTTTAGGCTCGGAACGACTGTCTTTCTACTCTCCTCGCTTTTGAGACGATAAGACCTCGGCAGTTACAGTTCCCTCCATCTAACATCTAAAAATATTGGATCTCCCCATTCAAGAAACCCACGCCACTTGTTATTGAAAAGAAAAAGATTGAATGATCAATAATCAGCTCGATATTCCATCAAGTTAATAACCTCCCGTTCAATGAGACTCACACTTTACACTGAGGTGAATGTGTATAACAGCTATAACAGGTAACTCCTCTATACAATGCTTCTCATACGAGTAACTGAGTACCGTGGTAATGCTGTTAGAGAAGTATAGGATAACGATACAACTTTTCCTTATCCTATATAATATTCAGGTTCAGAACTTTTCAAAAAGGGTTTTATTAGGGTCTTCAAGTGAAGATATTCTTCTGGGAGAGATTCAATAATTTAGTCTTTTTACTTTTCAAAACCAGCTTCTAGAAATGGAATTTCAGTAGGAATTTTGCCTCTTTTCAGGTTCAGAACTTTTCAAAAAAGGGTTTTATTAGGGTCTTCAAGTGAAGATGTTCTTCTGGGAGAGATTCAATAATTTAGTCTTTTTACTTTTCAAAACCAGCTTCTAGAAATGGAATTTCAGTAGGAATTTTGCCTCTTCCGATTTAGTAGTCTAGTAGCTCAAAATTTGTTGTCTGAACAGTTCAATTAATGAACAAAATGAAGACATTAAAGATTTGATTAGGAGCATAAGCATCTCACACAGCTGGTAGTCTAAATACTTCTGACATAAAACTTGAAATTTATAAATTCTAACATTATTCACCTAATTTGCTAACCTACGAGAAACCTAAAAACACTACTCAACAACAAAAGAATCCTTTTGCAAGAGGAAATTTAATTAAATCCCAGAAGACATAAGAAAACTGTAAACGTTGCTATTGTATGATATTTAAATGTCTTAATCGAAAATTTAATTGTAGTTTTACAAAATGGTTTTCCTTTCTTTGATGTCTGGATCATTTAATGGATTTAGAGACTGCACTATGTAGACTCCAACTCAAGGACGGGAAAACCATTGTCACATCTTGGTTGATAATGAAGTTTGTGTCTGTGACCTCCTAATGCGAAATCAATTGAAAATTTCATAAAGATTTTGAACATTTTTAAAAGTACATATAAATAATAGTCGGTTCAATTAAAAGATTAAAGAACAATGAACTTCTTTGAATATGCTAATGTGGAAATTGTACTGCATGGAATTTACCTTCTGCAAAGGCATTCATTCTTTTGAGCATTTCTCAAGTTCTTGATTTAAAACTATGCAGTGGCTATTATAATATCTTGCCATCTCCTACCCTACAGTATAACCTAGCTATTATTACAATGGGACGATAGCAAGGTACATACTATAATAAAAAAATAGACATTATACATACATAAATATTATATTCTGTATAATGATCACATGCTTTTGTGTTAAAATTTCACACACAGCACACATCAGGTGCTGGTAATTCAGAAATGTAATACAGAGGCGTGAATAGGAGATTATTCAATGTGTTTAATAATACTCTTGAGTCTTGAGTGGAGAAAATATCTGGATAGACAGCTCCTGTAGCGGAATGTATATCATTCCAATCCAGCTTCATCCCAGCAGGGTCGAAAAATGCATCTGGATATTTTGTTGTAATTACTTTGGCAATTGGCAGTAGCCCTAGACGGGTCAGAGAGATGTATTAGGTTTTTCCGATTCCCGATTTTGCCATTATTATTATGGATCCTCCTGGAAATATGTTTACTCCCATCCCCTGTAAATTACAAAACAAATTTTCATCTCAGAGCTTGGATAGATATCACATTATCCTGTTTTGAACTAAACAGACGACACCGAAGCGAATACAATAGCCCGTCCCTTATACTTTTTTTTTTTTTATTACTATCGTAATAATAAAGTAAGGACGGGCTAAAAACAGCGGGGAGAAAAAAAAATCATTTTTTTCTGCCCGCTCCTAGGCCAAATTTGAAAGAAAACTGTGATTACATCATGGAAATTTAAATGAGAAATGTAACCAATAAATATTTCCTAAATGTTGTCTTGGTAAACATACAAATAGGGGAAAGTTATAAGGAAGTATACTTGTATAGGACTCTAGGAAGAAAAAGAAAGATACAGGTAAAACGTATACAATTGTACGTGTAGGGAACGGGTAACGTGGGCACACAAGTATTAGTAAAGATGTACCTACTTCAAATGACATGTGTTTGAACTGGAGATTTTGAAGGGATATAATATTGTGTAAAAGATTCTTTCTGCATCCTACTATTATAAAATTTCTCGTTTTTTCGTTTTCCAGATGAACATCCAGTTTGATTTGAACACCAGTGTTTATGAATACCCATCAGAGGAAAGCTTTGAAGAATTGAACACTCCAGTCTCTCCTGTTAAAACTACCGGTAAGTGAATTTCTGAGGTTGAATCTCCCACTCAGAACCCTGGAAATGAAATGGTACGAATGTAGGGTATAGGGCCATTTTTAGCCCGTCCTTCCTTTTTAGAAATAAAAAGCAAAACTTTTAACCTTGATTCGTCCGATACCTTACTCCAGAATTCAATTAATCCGTCGTATTATCTACTTTTAGAAGATTCTCTGTTTTGACAATAGTGACAGCCTTGCTCTACAATCCATATCAATAAACTGCTCTTGAGCTGTTGTTCTCTGTTAATGCCACTTTGGTTCTGGTTACTATCAACAGCCACTATGTTTCTTTTGTCCAATGAAATGGTCATTCCTAATTGTTATTAGCTTTGTATTTTGTAACAATATGATATTGGAACTTGCTCTAATGAGGTTCATAAGATTTAGCAGAAACCAACATCTCCGTGGCATTGCGTTTCGTGATTCACAAAGTCAATCAAGTGATTGAGAAAAATTGTTTAGTGTTTAGCGTGATGAAAATTGTGCAACAGTTTATTAAGGAGTTAACGTCTTTGGTTCCTGAGGAATGTAAGAATGAACTTTTACTGCTCTCTTAGTCTCTCTTTCTTCCTTATTATTCTTTCGTCAAAGTTTGATAACTTTAGTTGGGTAAAAGAGAACGTGCCAATCGTGAGGACACGTTTATTCACCATTTTATGGATAAGTGACACTTTTTATCGGCAATATTGATGGCTTCTGTTGTGTTTCACCAATCATAAAGTAAAGTTTGTGGAGTGTACTCGTATCTTTGGATTACTAAAAAGCTATCGCATTTTGCAAATAATCATGGGGTTCTCCTCTACTCATCTACACCGGAAATCATTGCCATGCTCATTATGAAATTCAGGCAAAAAGAATGTTCCCTGTTAGCAGACTGTAGTCTCCCATATAACCCATATTTGAACAACTTGAGCTCCTTAGAGAGCGAGTTTTCCATTTCCGAGAAATACTACGTGCCTGTTGACTCCCCATTAATATTTCCTACCACAAAGATTGATAACATGGAATGTGTGCCGAGTTATAACTGTGACTTTGATAACATTCATACACACAACTGGGATGTGTGATAATTGTGATTTGGAAATGAAACAGAAGGACGATAACGAGGCATCCAGAGCATTTTAATTTTATCTGAGCGGTTCTATTCATAAAAAGCGTTTGAATTATTTTCAATTACACTGGCCAGTGGCGCGTTTGATGTATTGAAGATGGTCTGACTGATGTAGTGATGATATCCTCTAGTCTGGACTATTCGGGGATTGAAAGAAAAACCCCTCATTGGGCTGTGATGTGATGCATTTCCTTCTCGTTGTTTATTTGTGTGTTTCAAATGTACTTAATTTTTGACATCTGCACAGTTTGTGTCTTTATCCCCCTCTAATTTGATTTTTATTCGTCAAAATTTCCCTCTTGTTACCACGCAGCTGATCATCACACTCTGCTGCCCACTTAGAATTATGCTGATATTGCGTGTTATAATGTCGAGCCTCTCATGGACTGTCCATCGTCATTGCTTGAAATGGGATTTTTTTCCAATTTCAATGGATTTCCCGTTTTCTCTCTTTTCTATTCAGATTCTGCTTTCTCTTTTCCCCGTCCTCTTTCCTTGAATCCTTCGCTTCCTCGTTCTAACCATCTACTGTTTGCTAATACTAAGTAGTATTTATGTTTCCTCCTTTGCCGTTTTTTTTCCTAATTCGGTTTTCTATCTCGTTAATTTTTGCTTTCGGTTTTCATTCCCATTCCTTCTCTGATCTCCTCGCCCTTTCTCTTTTGAGTTTCTTTCTTTCGTAGCCGACTGGTTTCTGGTGATATGACTTTCATAATGGATTATAATTTCATAAAAGCTTCATTTTAAGTATTGTACTAATTCCTTTCCCTTCGTTTACGTCTACTTTTATGCTGTCAATATTTTTACTGAGGGTGAATGAACGTTCAAGTCTGCAGTCTTGTATATTGTATCACCAGTATTACTCACTCTTGATATTGAAATTAGCAGTCTACTTTCAAGGAGTGAAAGACATTGAACCAGCACAAGTTGACATTTCATTTTCGTTTCTGATACTAGTATTAATATTGATAATGATATCTTTTTCGTTTGTGGTACTAGTATTAATATTGCTAATCATATGGTAGATGTAGACCATAATTATGATAGTAGTGACAATATTGGTAATCAGCAATTATATTATGGACCATAGTGATAGGAGTAACAATATGGGCGCTCATATTATGGACCATGTATGGCGATATAGGACCTAAGTGTGTGAGTGATACCAGTAACCCATTAGCCATACACACAAATATTAAACACAAGGTCTCAACCCCTTATAAGTCCCGTGGTCTATTGTTCATTGTGATCATATTGTGTGCGTATCTCTAAATCGGTTTCCTACGATATTTCTGCATCGATTGATTGATTTGCTTATCTGTATCAAAATACACTTGAGATTTTAGCAAAGAGAAGTCCAATTTATTTGTGCAAATTATAATTTCTTTTGTGTTAAACTATCATGGATCTGATCTGCATTGTTATCTGTAGACATTGAACTTTTGATTAGGTTATAAATTCAATTAAATGTCCAAGCTTAATGTAAACTGTTTGAAGAAGTACGTGTTATTAAAGATTGATTTGTGTTTTTAAATACGTAACTCCCTCTCTTCCTATCCTCGATTATTGTTTTCCTTATATTGATTTGTTCTTTATCCGTGTTCAGATTTACATTTCATAGGAAATATGGTATTTGCGGCTTTGGGGATTGTTGAAGGATCCCCTTGACTCCCTGATCGCATAAGGATATTTTTAGGTTGGTGTCCGATTCTTTTGGGAACGTAACTTTCTGAAGAGTTTAAATTCGTATCATGGATTACTTAACAGTAGATACACACACCTCTCTGAATCCAGTACTATCCTGTTCTTCCTCTTCTCTTTTGCCTTTCTGTGTAATTTGATCTTGCTCTTGATCACAGGAAAATAGCGATTTCATTTGACCGTGTTAATCACACGATACTTGGTGTCGATTGACAATGAGCACAGCGTGGGTTAATGAGACTATTGACTACCATTATTGGCTTCAAACAGTAGATACACACACCTCTCTGAATCCAGTACTATCCTGTTCTCCCTCTTCTCTTTTGCCTTTCTGTGTAATTTGATCTTGCTCTTGATCACAGGAAAATAGCGATTTCATTTCACCGTGTTAATCACACGATACTTGGTGTCGATTGACAATGAGCACAGCGTGGGTTAATGAGACTATTGACTACCATTATTGGCTTCAAGAATACTGATCCGATACAGAAATAATTGTGACAGAAGGCTCAGTAGTTGCACCGTAGGTATCTCTGTTGTCCATTACTGCGTGGACATGGGCAACCTATGGTACTCCCAATTCAATAGATCGTTGTTCCCTTCTTTATAGGTGTTATTGGTAGGGACTAGCCCCATTTCGTCATCAGATTGACAAAGCTCTTCCTACAGGTTTTGCATTTTGGGTGCTCTGTTGTCCATTACTGCGTGGACATGGGCAACCTATGGTACTCCCAATTCAATAGATCGTTGTTCCCTTCTTTAAGAACTACCTTCTTTATAGGTGTTATTGGTAGGGACTAGCCCCATTTCGTCATCAGATTGACAAAGCTCTTCCTACAGGTTTTGCATTTTGGGTGTTTGTTTCACTTTCATTAGTTATTTTAATAGGAAGGTGTTCATTAGTTACTTAAATAGGAAGGTGCCTAAATACCCAATACGGGTTCGGCAGTAAATGAGTATTTCACAAAATGATAATTCAATACTGAACAAAGAAAATGGAAGAAGTGTTTTATCCCATCCGCTTGAAACAAGAGCATTGGTAAAAATGATAAGGTTATCAGTGTCATATGCTGATATCACTCGTACATTAAGTTCAAAATGTATTATTGACCATCCACAGATTTTTCGTGAAAACCAACACTTCAAAATGTTTTTGAATGATAAAATATACAAACTAATGCTAATACCACCCAAGTAAAAGCATATTGAAACCATTGGACCTAACATCAAACGCTGACAGAAACTGAATAAAGCTTCTTCAGCACTTCTATTTTAAAATGTAAATTGAGTTTCACATTCTGCGTAGGTGAGAAAGATTACAAGTTGATTGAATTTTGTGAACTAAAGGAATATTTGCTCGTATGTTGAAGGCACTTCATACTCGTATAGGTCACAGCAATGATGGGCTCTTCTTGTCTAATGAATTTGTGGTTTGTCACATTTTTCCCGTGAAATATGAGTACTCGTAGGCTGGTATTTGGCGTAAGTATGTTAATTTTTTTGTATGTAAACAAAAATGACTATTCCACATAATATCTCGGAATGTTACACAAAATAATGCAGTCAGGGGTAATGACTTGGCTTGTAGAATAATTATCATGCTTCTGTCACTGCGTGTTAATGCTATCTTGTGTATATGCTCATAATAATGTCATACAATCGTGTAAAGCCTATCACTATCTACCTGGATAATGTTATGGGTAACGTAAAATGTTTCAAATATTTATTGACCATTATGTTTTCGGATACAGGGTCAGTGTGTTTCTTCAGTTCTCACTTCTCAGGAGGTGTTGCGTTCAAGTACTGAGTACTGGTTTCATGAGAAATAATCTTGGTAATGTATACGTAATTTGAACTGCCCTGAAGTAGCAAGTATGCAACTTGAAGGAAAACAGGGAAGCTCTTTGTACACTATTGGAAATTTTGTTCTGGTTTCATGAGAAATAATCTTGGTAATGTGTACGTAATTTGAACTGCCCTGAAGTAGCAAGTATGCAACTTGAAGGAAAACAGGGAAGCTCTTTGTACACTATTGGAAATTTTGTTCTTATGTTGGTTTTGTTTATTTTTCAAGACATTTATTAGCGCTCTTTCTTGTTCCAAATTCGTATCATCTTACTTCCTATTCGCTGCAATCTCGGATGAAAAACTTTTTATAGAATAATTCGCCGATTCTCACCTCTATGTGCATATTTGTGCGGTTTCTAAAACTTCAAGTCACCCTGTATATTGGGTACGTGTTGGCATTAATAGTGAAATTTCCTTCTTTCAAAACAAACAATAAGCCTAACCATTATGGAATTCGTGTCCCTTACAAAAATACCTGGCTTCAGTAAAGCCCACATCGGAGGTTTTGTTGATTAGACCCAGGAATCCTATAGAGCGGTAGAGCAATATATCCTACCAATAGGTTGACAGGTAGATGGGTCAATTGACTCACTTTCGTTGATGTGTTGACAAAAATATACCTTCCATATCCTGACAGGATACGAGTACCTTTACCCCATACCAAGGTCAAATGGCATTTTGACGTTTCAATTTGAGAAACCTCGCATAACTACCTAGATACAACTTTACTTTAAATGTCGTAGTTTAATAGTGCAGCTCGATCTAAAAAATATAGATCCTCAATACATAGAAGTCGATGGATAGAATAGGATTTGTCGTATTGTTGACACTTCTTTTTTTGGCAAATCAACAATGCGTGAATTATTATTATTATTTGCTGATCAATTATTTTGATCAATAGAATTGACAGATTTGGCCATGGACTCAAATACTTTGATATTTTCCCCATTAACCAGACTGACAAGTGATAATGCCACCGGGTGCGAACCTGGGGATAATATGCCCATTTGCCCATGGAAGCGGAACTATTTTCATTTCAGACTGGAACAACTGCTTTTTTAACGTGATTCACTTTCGTTGCGGTAGACCCAAACGACAGCTTGACAGGTAGATCGGGATTCACTTTCGTTGATGTGTTGACAAAAATATGCCTTTCATATCCTGACAGGATACGACCAAGTATCGTTATAGCACGTCCCGTTTCATTAGATGATTTTGAGAAGAAAATTTCGCCATCTATTATTTTATATTATAATGTTATTTATAGATCGATGTCAAATACTTGATAAATTTGTAGAACCCTCGAAGCGAAGCGATTATCTATCGATCTATAGTTGGATCTTAAAGAAATTATGCATTATGATGCGATTCAATTAAGTTGCTTGGAGTATAAATTAACATATTAATTGATTTTTCCATCGATATTAGCTATTTGTGACCTAATTATTGTCTTGAACGAGATGAATAAGATCTTTTTTTTTTAAAAAACGAGACACTTTTGTGAGTCCCATTTTGATGTAGGCTTCCCTCAATTTTCACTCCAACTATCACATTACTTGAAGGACAACCCTTTCAACTATTAAGGTTAAGGTCAAGGTCATATCAGATTTTATGCTTCACTCGGTTTTGTTCGCTGGGATTTCTAAATGGCGGTGCTTATCTTGAGTGTTTTCCCTCCTCGGTTTTCCCTTAGTTTCTATGAAATCTAATGTGTGAACATTTTGTTTCAGGTCCATCACTTGTGAACAACATTCCCACCTCAAATGGCACAAGCAACATCACGCCAACAAGCCTGTCGTCTTATCAACCGAGCAAACTGGGCATCAATACTAATCAATTCGGTATGAAGCCCCTGCATGTGAATACAAAAGCGCCTGCACCTCCACCACCCAATCACAAAGATGAAGCCGATTCTGTGGAAGAAGATCTTGTGAGATATAGTGAACATCAAACCAATGGATTGTTGTATTGAAATGTGTATTATCCAATGTCCTTCCATATAAGGCACTGTTTCTGTATGAATTTTCTGTTTCAATCCCCCCTCTTAACGTCAGTGTTGGATATGTTTATTCTTGGGCTTTCCATTTTTTGAGGGTGTTGATTTGATTGATATTTTAAATGTCCTTCTCAAGAACAAACTTTTTATTTTCGTTTACACTACAAGTTGTTGCATATTTTGTTGTATTGAATGAGGAGTTGTTGCGTTTTTTGTTGTTTGTATTGAAGGAGGCAAAATTTTCCCTATTTCTTGTTAGCGTGATGGTAGCAACGTGTAGAATTTACTTAACTGCTTGAGTAGTTGGTGAATACGATAGATATTGGTACCTTTTGTTATTTTAGGAACAGCATTAAAATAATGTACCTAATTGGATCTATTCGTAATTTTATCAAAATACACTTGAGATTTTAGCAAAGAGAAGTCCAATTTATTTGTGCAAATTATAATTTCTTTTGTGTTAAACTATCATGGGGGAGTGTACTCGTATCTTTGGATTACTAAAAATCTATCGCATTTTGCAAATAATCATGGGGTTCTCCTCTACTCATCTACACCGGAAAACGTTGCCATACTCATTATGGGATTCAGGCAAAAAGAATGTTCCCTGTTAGCAGACTGTAGTCTCCCATATAACCCATATCTGAACAACTTGAGCTCCTTAGAGAGCGAGTTTTCCATTTCCGAGAAATACTACGTGCCTGTTGACTCCCCATTAATATTTCCTACCACCCCTACCTTCGGCTCGGATTCGAAGATCAAATCGGACGGTATGATGAAATTTTTAGTGGCCATAGTTGCGGAACCGCTTCAGAACATAAAGCAAGGGCTGATAGCCCAAATTTTACGGTATTGGCACTAAATTTTGTGGTTTAAGACCCATATGTTCTGAAGCGGTTCCGAAACTATGGCCACCTGAGACTTTTATGGTTCGGCAGCGGTTCCTAAAATGTGGCCACAGAGTTGATTTCAGAACTTAAATTATTTTTTAGTACTGCTTATTGCATTGAATTTCTGAATAACAGGCGCTGCTTTAGACTCAGCGATTCGAATTTTTGAGCACTGGTTAACTCGTTTTATAGTCAATCCTGAGTGATTTTTAACGCCGAACCGAATGGTGCAACACTATTAGACTTACAGTTAAAGTTACTAGTTCGATACTCCCTGTGTGAAGGGATTTTACTTTTTATATATAAATAGGCATGTAAATAGTCAATCCAACATAGTATTCAACCAACCGTTGAAGTACAATAATAATAATAATAATATTTCGAGTCTGAAAGTTCAAGAGAAATTCAATAATGAACCAGAGAGGAATTCTTTTTATATGTAGAAAAAAACATTTTAATTGACATACAAATAGGTAACAAGATATATTTAAACAAAAACAAAACAAAAAAAAAAAAAAAAAAAAAAATTTAACCCATCTAATGCTATCTTGTGTATATGCTCATAATAATGTCATACTCGTACAATCGTGTAAAGCCTATCACTATCTACCTGGATAATGTTATGGGTAACGTAAAATGTTTCAAATATTTATTGACCATTATGTTTTCGGATACAGGGTCAGTGTGTTTCTTCAGTTCTCACTTCTCAGGAGGTGTTGCGTTCAAGTACTGAGTACTGGTTTCATGAAAATACGTAATTTCCTTTTTCTTTTTAATCATGCTAGTTTTATACATGAGTAATAAGTTTGCAAAATTTATATTTTCTATGAAATTTGTTTTGTTTTGTATATTATAAAAGTTATTTTTTGTACGCGTAACATATCATACTTTTATTGTTTTTTTCTAAAGGAAGTCTGTTAACACCAAAATTCATTTGTAACATAACAAATGTAAAGGATAGATACAGGTTTACTGATGTATATTATTATCTCACTATGTATGTAAAATACATAATGTTAATATGTATAATTATATCACGTGAACACTGAACAGATAGTTTTCCAAGACATATTTTTCCTTAAAACGGGCCTAATCTAATGTAACCTGAAAGGAAATAAAGGTCAGAAAAAGAAATTCCATTTGTTTAGTATTCTAGTTAGGTATGAATCATGAAATTGTATTAAACGTGTTTCAAATTGATCTAATTTCAATTTTACATTCGAGTAGTTAGGCCTGTTTGGTCGTCCTGTATATTTTAATGTATTTTACATTTTAGAGGCATCAAACTTATGAATCTCATTCCAATTTGCATAATCAATATACCTAAGCCCCCTTAAATGTCATCTTTATTACCTGTAGTAAATTCATTACATAATATATAATTTACTTATTACTTTACAAAAATTCTATGATTTCTCCCTTTACACTACTAAATGGAATCTCTCTATTTTATTTATTTAACTAATTATGTATTTTTATAAACGAAAATCTCGTGTACCGTGTTCAAAGATTTTCATTAAAATAAAATATAAAAGAATGCTCTTATAAGGTCTGGTTTCTGAAATTTGTAGTTTGAATGTATTTTATGTAGCTATATTAGAAATTTTTTGAAGGAATAAATATTTGATCGTGCAGGAATAAAGAGTTAGTTAATGTATACGTAGAACTCTATCAGATGACGAGACATATTACTGTTTTATTCATTCTAAAGCCACGTGCTTATTTATATATCAAGTCCTAGGATTTTTCCTCACCAAGTTTCCTGAAGATTGTTAATTTCCATTGAATTGAAAATGAAATCGGCTTTATTTGAAGTTGTACATTTCACTTGAACGTTTCTTTCACGAACTGGAAATAAATTTCAATCTTGTAATAAAGGTTCTTTCATAAGTAACATGAAAAGAATTTTCTGCTCAACTTAGCGTTATACAAATAAGCCTGTTTGAAAAACTTCATTTAATAATGAGAAAACTGCCTACATTTTTTTCTTCTACTTGGTCTTATTTGTAGGACAAGAAGAGCCATTTGGGAAGACAATTTATTTATGCATTGTGAAGTACTTTTTCTCTGTTTTTCTTTTTAAAATTGTTGATTCAATTATAATGTTTTCCTAACAAGGTATTCTTGCGTTACTTTTTCTCTTTATTTTGCCTGATGCCCTTTTTTACTTTTTATTTAACAAGTTAATGAAGACATTGAGCTCTCTAATTCTTTATTCCAATATAATACTTAATATATGTTTATACATTTGTTAATCTCAAATTTTCTTTTCGATTTTCGTATTGGCATTGATGTATGCTTAATACAACCATGACGTGTTAGAAAGCAATAAGCATATTCCATAACCCTCCTCTCATATCAGTGTTTTACATGTTTTTTTTTTTTTTTTTTTTTTATTAAGTTGTTTGGGCTCACGATGGATGACTGCGGTTCAGGGCGAGCCAGCCAATTTAACATGGCTAGAGCTAGAGACCATCACCCCGGTGTATAGCAGATACATTCATGAGCATGAGCAGCTAGTAAACTAGAATGTACGTATGTGGAAGTCTTGCGAGTACCACATATCTGTGTGCCGTACAGGAGACTAGAAATACAATGTGATTCCAGAGAGTAGAGTGGTGTTGAAAAAGGGAAATGAAATAAAAAGGGGAAAAGTGGGAACTAGTACAGCAATAAAATGAGTTGGCGAGAGGAAAGTGATGGGTTTGTTGAGCCCAGAGGGAAACTAAAAGTAATAAAGAATATGATAAAATATGGACACAACTTCAAAAGCTGTGCCATTCAAATAGACAGTTATTAAAGAGACGTTCAAAGGCTGTGGTCTTGGTGAAGCAATAATACTTGAACCAATACATCTCTTTCTACGATAAAGAGAAATCAAAGGTTATTAAAGAGACGTTCAAAGGCTGTGGTCTTGGTGAAGCAATAATACTTGAACCAATACATCTCTTTCTACGATAAAGAGAAATCAAAAGAGATTCTAAAGAGATACAGCAAGAAATCAAAAAAGATACAGCAAGAAATCAAAGAAATAAAGGATACATCATTATCGAACTCAATTAAGTTCATTTCAGGGTAAGAATTATTATCTTGTTACTTTCAAACCCACAATGAGGGAGGAGGAGGAAGCGGACTATGACCAATACCCTCACAACAAGCACAGAGACAATGTCATATATTTCATAGGTACCTGTCCATCTGGTCATGGCTTAACAATTTTCGACAAAAAATTTAACAAGACAAACAAAATGCATATGATGTGTTTATTAAGCAGAACTTGTAAGTACCTGGAAGTTACATTGTTGGTAGGTTGGTATCACTGAGATACGTAAGGCAATCTATATAGCTTTAGCTTGCAATATGAATTTACAGATTCGAGACCTAAAATTCCACATAGGTACCTATCTAAAAATAAGGATCGAGAGAACACAAGAATACTTAACTGGAAAAAAAACACTGTCCATGAAGAAGCTATGCATCATGATCATGAGCGATTCCATGGTAAAGTTGTTCATTTATCTCGACAAAATCTGGACAGAGTACTCGTATTGTTTTTCCTATGTCCTCTAAAAATACAAGAATAAGATAACCTGGAAGTTGAACACCATATTGTTGGATATAACAAAGCGTTTTGAACATTGGGAAATAACCAAAGATTGACAAATGGTCGAGGTTAATAAAGTAGGCGAATGTGAGGTTAGCTGAGGAATATTGAAAAGTGTGAAACGTTTGCAATAGTTTTTATTTATTGGTTTCATTTAATTACGTACTCATAACTAGGCTTGATGATCGCGAAATCCGCGAACATGATCGCGAAATCCGCGAACATGATCGCGAAATCCGCGAACATAATCGCGAAATCCGCAGTAGGCTGAAAAGGTAGGATACGTACTAATCTCCATGACATAGTATGTATAAGTATACTCGTACCTACAATAAAAGGGAAATATATTTCTTTCTGGGTCTATCTGTCCTGGGTCTGAAGCTTTTTCCGCCAAACACGTTCTGACGACCTGAGGGTGGGTGGCTGACATAACAGTAAAAACATACAAGTAGACAGGTATTCAAACGTTAAACAGGGAGTAGACCAGCTAAGTCTGGCTGGGGGGAATTTAAACAGGGAGGATACCAGCCTGATATTTCCCTTGCTAAAGACAAAACAAAGGTTTAATAATAATCAAGCCGCTACAGCAACAACCACAACAACAAAAACATGAGGACATCACGCGTCGTAGCAAAGAAGGCAGAGTATCCACAACACATAAAAATAAGTTGAAGGAATAAGACGTAATAAAAATGTTAAAATTACTTGAAGAAATAATTTCCTTAAATATACAGGTAGGTTGGTAAATAATAAACTTTGCATTTTTTCTTTTGATGTATAAAAGACGCAATTGATTTGAAATGTGCTAAGGCCAGGCCAAAAAATCTAAACGTATAACTCGAAACATTTATTATTATCAACATTAACTACCACATCGTCGCCACAGTTAGGAGTTAAGGACCCTGATGGGCTATGTTTTTAGCGCGTCAAATTAATAAAAATGCACCTAACTATAACTTGCGTATTTTTTAGAACAGAATGGGAAAAAGGAAAATGTAACCGTGATTTTAAGGGAAAAAAAAGTGGTTGTAGGGAAGACTTGATTGAAAAGCGCGTTTCAAACAAATAATGAACATAAAAAACTAAAAAGTAGTAACTACTGCAGCAGGTCAAAAACTCAACAAATCACTTACGTTTCGTAACTTTAGGTGGGGGTTTCAAAATTGTCAGGCTTACAAATTAGGGGGGAAATACGATGTAAGGAGTTCACACTAATAACATACTTTGGGTATGTGTAAAACGTAAAACTACAAATTTAGGATATGATTGTAAAGTAGGGAAATACTAACTTTGCTGGGCTTCTTACTAGCCCTTAGTAAAACATAAAAGTAAATTTAGGAGACAATGTAGGCAACAAACTACTTAGTCAATTTTATGTTTGAAAACTCGTCAAAATTTAGCACTCTTTGTTCATTTATTTGATGCAATGATTTGTCCAGCCTAGACAAAGTCGCATAGTTATTTCCTAGGAACTAAAACCATGTGGTTTTCGATTTTCGACAGCAACAGTTTTTACTTGGTTTCAAGTTTATGTATATCCGGATGTAGTTTCACCCAGAGGGGGCGCTTATACAAGTATTGGAGAAGGAAATAGGTTTAGGTATAACTGAAGGTAGTATCGAATGTTAGAACATCCACACATCGAGAAGAAAAGCAGAAAATTATAGCTTTGGTTTACAAAATAAATTCAAATTGAAATACATAAATTAAACATACGTTTACATAACAAATACCTTTACCACTTTGAACCATTCATCCATCTTTGATGAAAGTCGTCACGATTTATGTGGTTCAGTCCGTACTTTGTCCTCGTAAGATGTTTATAATCAAGCTGGCCGTTTAGCCTCCATTTGGGCTTTTTAGTGGCCATAGTTTCGAAACCGTTTCAGAGCTTAAAGGGCTGAAAGCCCAAATTTTACGGTATTGGCTAGAGATGTGTAAAGATTCATTGAGCTAAAAAAATGAACTACTCTTTTCAGTGAACTAGATCCTCAAGAGTAGTTCTTTCAAAACTTCCAGGAACAGAAAAGTCTGTTAGAAAATTTCCGCCCCGGCCGGGATTCAAACCCAGCACCTCCAGGTCGAGAGTCAGTGCCCTTACCCACTTGGCCACAGAAGTGAGCTACGAATATTACCTGGAATGTAAATACTGCCACACGGGCTCAGGTACGAAATGCATGAGGTCCCGAATGCCCTCCTCTTTCTCCGGCAATAGGTTACCGTGTTCGCATAGGAAGTCGCTGTTATCTATAGGTCCCGGCTCTCCGAACGATAGAAAGCGAGTTGCCCACTGCACCGACAGAGCGTAGAAATCAGTCGGACTCGACTCCTTGATTAGATTTTGAGCAAATTGTCGGACAGGAACTATGTGACTGTTGTCTTTGCTGAAAAAAAAAAAAAAAGAATAATGGAATATAACATTCAACCCAGTGGTCTGTCTGGCTGGGAGGACATTAAACAGGGAGTCTAGTGTCTAGTCTTGCTGGGAGACTTTAAACACGGAATATACCAGCCTGAATTTCCCTTGCTAAAGAAATAGCAAAGGTTGAGTGCGAAGGGCATCCACTCGTAAAATTTGTAGTCTGTCAGTCTGTCTGTCCCCATAGAAGGACTTATCCAAACCTGGTCGACCTATATATCAAATTAAAGGTCTTTTTACCAGGAACACGAAAATGGTTGTGCAAATTTTGTCCAGAGAACCATAAAGCCAAAAAACTGGTTTTTGGGGGATTTTTTCACATTTTCTCACACAAATGAGCTCTGATCTTGAAATTTGTCGCGACGACCTATGAACTCAAAGCGAGAAAGCTTTTGTAACACTTCAGTCGATTAAATGATCGGTTTTAGCGTCACCTATGTTAAGCTACGTCGAGCAAGGTCAAAAAATGGATGGGTGACTTCAGTACTATATTGGTAGTTATTAGAAAACATTAAGTAACAGGAATAAAGGGAGAACGGGCTCTAGTCTTGATTTTAAATCATTACATGAAAGTAAAATCAAATCAATAATAATAAACTGAATATTAAACAAATTAGGTAGGTACATAGGTATTCTTTAACCACAATCGAATAAACTACGGGCTAAAAAATTCCGGGAGGGTCGGGCCCAGCTTGTTCTCTCTTTTTTCAAAATATAAATGTGTGTCCAAACATAGTCGACCGGCCGTCAATCGACGAGGAAAATCGATGTTGTCGAGGCAGTGTGGACGTGTCAGTCGTCGATTGATGGCCGGTCTACTATGTGTGCACACACCTTAACACAGTTGAAACAGAAAACGAATGAAACTCACGTGTAGAATAGCACATAGGCTTCACAGGACATGACTTTTTCCACTGGTACCCGCGTCACATCTCGGTCGTTAAATTCATGCCATTCGTTAGTAGTCGAGTTGAGGGAGTAAGTTGTGTAGTGCCCTCCACCTGATGAACTCCCGTGATGACAAATAACAGACACCAGGTCGTAACTGCAGATTTTAGATTTACAATCTGAAATAACGAGGTTTTTAGTTAAGAAAATTACTATTTTTGGTTAAGAAAATGGCCTAATGTCGAAATTCCAGACATTTGTAAACAACATTATTATTTTTATATTTTACTAAAAAAAAAAAAAAAAAAAAAACCGAAAAGAAAAAACCCCCCTGCTTTGTCAAGGGAAGACATTTTACTTGCCACAGCTATACTTGTCTGTCTTTAGCTCGCAAACAGTTTGTCCAAGTTTTATTAAATTATGTCGGTAAATATGTTCAACACAATGGGATATGAATAACTTTTGGGTCCTTTGGGCTCATTTTGTAAGGGGGTTTGACCGATATCTGAACTGTAAATACTTTAGTTACCATAGCAGAACATAATTAAGTTACCTATTCCTTAAGGTTCAAACTACCTGGACTAAAAGCAATTCACATCAAGCAGCCTTAATTACTTACTAGGATGTAGGTACGGCGTGAGATCAAGATTTTCCAGTGGAAATGATACATGGCCTTGAATCTTGGAAAACATCATGTCATGCCGGAATCTTTTCAGATGAATGCACAGAACTTCAGGCAGCTCCTTGATTTTGATAGATTGGACTCCATCCCTAAGTCCATTACAATTCTCACAGCTATACTTGTCTTTGTCTTTGAAATAAACATCTTGGAAAAAAGCATCTAAACAGTTTTGGAAAACATCATGTCATGCCGGAATCGTTTCAGATGAATACACAGAACTTCTGGTAGCTCCTTGATTTTGATAGATTGAACTCCATCCCTAAGTCCATTACAATTCTCACAGCTATACTTGTCTTTGTCTTTGAAATAAACATCTTGGAAAAAAGCATCTAAACAGTCTGCTAACGAAATTACTGGACCTTTCAACCACTGCTTCAAAAAACTACATATGTAACTGAGCAACTCAAATTGATAGAGGAAAACATTTGCCAACAAATTTAGACCATTATAGGGGGTTTGGAAATGCACTGTCGACATTTTGTGTGCTACAATATCTTGGCTGGGAAGAGGCAATGAAAGATCTTGAAAATTTTCAATACGAGTTGATACTTTATTGCAGCACAGGCATCTAACAGAGCTTGAAATTTTTCCATCAAATACTTCTGATATAATACTTCTGTATTTTATCTCTTTCGGTGGGGTTTCAGGTACTTTAGCTATCTTTTGAAAAACATCAGAGTGAGGAGTAACTGTGGTATTATAGCAAGAGATTTCTATAGACTGTACATCATTTGCAATTGCACTACTACATCTGTTAGGTGAACCAGTAAAAATATTACTATCCATACTATAACCATTTTGTAAGCATTTGGTTTTGGAATAGCTGTGGTTTTTCATAGGACTCATTTGAGTGTTCATTACTTGATGTTTTACTGGGGTGGCAATGTGATTTATTGGTTTCTTGACAATATTGTTCCCCATTAGTGGCTGAGTATTATCCTCTGATAATGAGGAATTCTCACTCAAAGCTGAATCACATGTTCCCGAGTCACAAGTCTCATACTCTCCATCAGTAGCATCCTGATCATCATCCTTGCTGTCAGTCTCTGTCTCTCTTGTGGCAACTTTTAGTTCTTCATGTAGAAGATCAATGAAACATTTTAAGAACTCTTGACTATCATGTTGCATGTAATCATCAAAAATGTGGTTTATATTTTTAACATATTGAAAAAGATCAGCTGGAGTCAGACAGTGATCAGGTTTGTCCAGCCACATTTCTTTCAAAAATCTTTGGAATGCTAATGCCAACCGGGGGTACTTTGATAAGGAATTGCGGTTATTGCAGTCTAATATAATGGCGTCAATTGAACATTTTAGAAAAAAGTCTTTTAAAGGTTTAATATTTGATAATGCTTGCAGTGCTGCATTCATATAACAAGTGTTTCCAAGATTTTTCAAACCCTTTAAACCTGAAAAAAAAAAAAGAAAATAATAATAAGAAGAAATGCACATAGGTAGGTAGAAGAAATGCACATAGGTAGGTAGGTTTTTTTTTTAATAAAAAATATTATCTTTCTGAGAACTCAGAGATAATACTCATCTCATTGTCCATGATGGTGATGGCTATGACTAATTTGAACTCACCCATCCCTCTAAAAAATGCAATCCTATCTAGTCATTTTTTTTCCATATTAACAGCAACCAGGAATATAAAGCACATCATGTAGCTAAATTTTAGATAGCTGGTACTGAGATTATTGACCCTCAAGGACACAACTTATAAAATATAACTGGCAAAGGGATTTTAGTATTTCACAGGTACAAATTTTGTATTCCACTATTTACTTTCCTTATCTTTATAGCAGGTGAGTTAAAACAAGTACATCTTTACACAGTCAGAATTTCATTCTTTATACAGTCAGAATTATATTTTGGTACTTGTGCAGAAGTCACACCGTGGAATATTGCTACCAAAGGAACTGGCACAAATGAGTAGTGACCAGTGTTATTATAGGGTTAGGTTAAACGCAAGAAGGAGTTTTCACAATTAGAGCAGTAATTAGTGTTATTATAGGGTTAGGTAAGACAATTATTATTTTAGTATGACCTGTAGGGATTTTCTTTCCAAATATGCTCAGAAATTACAATCACTACTTGTAACATGATTGCAGATCGAAGCTGTAAGAGCAATATCATAACGGACAAATACCAAATAGCTAGGTACTCTTTTGAAAATCATCTAGAGGAGTAAAGAGTAAATAATCGTCTCACAAAAAAAACCATCTTTTAACCATCAATACTCGTAAATGCCAGAGAAAAAATATGGGAAATTCCATTACTTTTAATTCACCACTGCAGTTCCATCTTTTAACCATCAATACTCGTAAATGCCAGAGAAAAAATATGGGAAATTCCATTACTTTTAATTCACCACTGCAGTTTATTCTGGTTACTATGTCAGTCCGGGTTAGAAATGCGATTACGTAAACACAGAACTTTGAATACAGCCCCACCAAGACAAAATAACAATACCAGCGGATACTGATTGGTTAATAAGGAATCTGATAGGTTGATCTAAGCCAACTAGGTTAATTTTATCATCAAAGTGTACCCCCCAGAAGTGGTCAATATCGGTCAAACTAAAATGAAAATGTTTAATTTGCAAAGGAGAAAGAATTGATAAAAAAAAAAAAAATAATAAAGAATTGATCATAGGTCCCAATACTCGTATGCACAAATAGTTTTAAAGTAAAAGTTTCAACTTGGAACAGAGAGAAGGTAGAGGTACAAAGGAAGATGAGACTTGCATTTTTGGCTAAATATTTGAATAATTCACTTGGTGGGGTAATTTTATTGTCTCTCATAGTAAGTTAAAATAATTTTATTCATTTCGTAAGCACTTGACGTATCTGTACTATGTACCTACTCGTTTTGAAGTCTAACAATTTTGATTACCTATCTTAATTCTACACAAAAACCTCTTTACAGTTTTGCTAATAATAATTCACTAAATATCTTAATTCAAATATCACATTTCTATTATTATTACTTTAAACTGGGAATATTATAATTATGACTAAAAAAAAAAAAAAAAAAAAAAAAAAAAAAAAAAGGGGGGGGCACAAAAACAAAAATACTGTGCCGAAATGAATATTCAATTCAGAGGGATATCATCGAGGAGAATGATGAGTGATTTTTACGTCAGTCGAAATCCATACTGTCAGGGATTTGAGAGTCACTGGCATCAGTGAGATCACAGTCCTCGTCTGCAGTACAGCACGATGGTGTACGCAGTTCTTCATCAGTGTCTCCTACAGAGAGGAAGTCATTACTCCCCAGCCATGCTTTGACTAGATCCATCCTTGTAGGGGTGATGCATAGCTCGGGACCTCCTCCATACACAGACACCAAGTAACACCACTGGGTATAGGTCAGGGGAAAACTTTGTTCGACGAAATTGTCTGCGTGAAGCACTGAATTATTTATGGGGCCAGGAATGTTATACGATTGGTTGAGAGCAAAGTTATACCAGGATTCAAACCAGTCTTTGCTTACGTAACAAATACTAGTGGTGTTGTTGTCTTTACAGGCCAGATGAAACAATTCGAAAGGCTCTTTCTGCCAAATGAAAACCAAAGGAATAAATCTATTAGTTTCAACATTTGTGTTATAGTGTCCAGTGTACAAATCTAAAATATATACAGCCCCTTGTGTAACTGACTGACTCACTCACTCACTCACTCACTCACTCACTCATACTAATTCTAACCCACTTCTAGATGAGCTAGGAAGATGCGGTTTTCACCAATGGATTCCTTATTTTTTGTAGGTACTGGGAAAAATCGGAAAATCCCGAAATTCCAAACCGTTCCCGAGATATTGACGTTCCCCCATAAGAAATACACGGGGAACAGAGTTAGAGGCCAGCAAAACTTTTCCTACGTTTAATATTTTCTCTCGCTTTTAGTTTTGAGTTTTCGTTTCTTCGAGACAAGACTCAGGGACGACAGACCCGCGATCGCGGTTTTTTTCCCACTGCAGTAGTAGTGTTGTGATGTAAGGAATATTGATAATAATTTTTAATTTCTTGAAGTGTTACCTACGTAAATGTAAACCTGCAAAATCGCGGATTTTGCAGGCGGTAAAAATCCGCTCAGTGTAAAATGAGCCTTAAATCGCGACTTTCGCGGCCGAAGGCCGCAGTATATTTATTCTTTACAAATTTATCATAGCTAGCTTTGCCAGCGGCCGATCAGATAAACACATATGAATTTATGGGTATGAACAAATAACATTTCCTTTTGCCCCGTTGCAAAATTACCAAAAATCGATCACAACACAGGTACTCATAACTTCAACTTTTATACGAAATACCCAACCACACCGGGGATTTAGCTCTACTAACGGATGATGCGTTAGATTTTTTTTTTTTTTTTTTTTTTTTTTTGTTGTACTTTATCATGTTTTTTTCTTTTTCCAGCTCTTAAAATATGCAGAAACATCTATGAAATTCTCTCACTCAAAAGTAAAATCCAACATTATCTCCTGGAATCGAGTAGTTTTGCTCCATGGACCGCCAGGCACTGGAAAAACGTCTCTGTGTAAGGCTGTGGCTCAGAAGTTGTCTATTCGACTCCAGAGTAAATATAAAATCACTGAGTTCATAGAAATCAACAGTCATAGTTTATTTTCTAAATACTTTTCAGAGGTAATTTTTTTTTTCCTTTCTCATTACACCTCATATCTAAAAACGCTTTTTTTTATTATTATTACTATTCATTTTTCTTATGGTGCACATTCAAAGTGAACTCTTTTTCTTTGCCTTTTTCCCGTGTACAGACGGGGTCGGCGTTTTTCGTCAGCCTCTCAATCAGCCCTAACTAGAGTGATTTCTTTGGGCTGACATTTGGTTTTGGCTACAAATTTTACGAGTTGAGTGTAATATACATAAATATAACACACTGCGTGCCAAGGCCAGAACTTGCCCTGGCGCACCGCGGTGCGCCTTAATTCGTAACAAATGAAGTTGACTAACTACCCAAAAACTGTTTTTCCCCTCTTTTCAACCTCTCTCAAGACACCTTTAATTTTAACGTCGAAAACTTTTCAAATGGTCAAACTTGCACACCATAAATTGGTTTGTCTCTTCTTTTTGTCTGTAGAGTGGAAAATTAGTACAGAAAATGTTCAACAAAATCAAGGAAGCAGTAGAGTACGAGGAGTCCTTGGTATGTCTTCTGATAGACGAAATAGAAAGTCTAACGAGAGCCAGAGAGTCTGTAATGAGTGGAACAGAACCTTCCGATGGAGTAAGAGTTGTGAATGCTGTGCTCACTCAAATAGATCAGCTCAAAAAGTAAGTAATTAAATATTGAAAATGTGTAGTGTGTATAATCAAAATATCTCGAGGACGGACGGGACGGTAGGAGCTAGAGATTAAATGAAGGCCAACCTAATTTTAAAGAAAGTAAAAATCATATTGGATGAGGAAAGTTGTGCGATGTTCACACCAGCTTCCCTCATTTATCCTTAATCATACAGGGTGCGCCAGAAAAACACTGACAACAGCTCAGGGTAGGTCTCATCATTTTTAACAAGGTTCTATGGGTCATTTCCCTAACTTCGTTTCCGATAAAAGTACAAAAACTTTTTTAAAAAATGCAGACCTCGAGTCAGTTTTTAAGTCAACGCTCATAACATGATTTTTCCATTTTAATTGATAAACTGTTTTTGTTAAAACCACGAGCCAGAGCACAAAATTTTGATTCAAATACACCTGAGACTCGATTTTCAAAGTTCAGTTTTGATGTTTGTTTGTTTTTTTTTTTTTTTTAAGCTCGTCGCCTAGTCAATGAGTAATGAGTCCTTTCACACACAGCGGTATTCTAGTGAAATCCGCGCGTTTTCCCTGCAGATCCGCTGGACGTCCGCAGAAATTCAGACCCGCGATCGCGGTTTTTTTCCCACTGCAGTAGTAGTGTTGTGATGTAAGGAATATTGATAATAATTTTTAATTTCTTGAAGTGTTACCTACGTAAATGTAAACCTGCAAAATCGCGGATTTTGCAGGCGGTAAAAATCCGCTCAGTGTAAAATGAGCCTTAAATCGCGACTTTCGCGGCCGAAGGCCGCAGTATATTTATTCTTTACAAATTTATCATAGCTAGCTTTGCCAGCGGCCGATCAGATAAACACATATGAATTTATGGGTATGAACAAATAACATTTCCTTTTGCCCCGTTGCAAAATTACCAAAAATCGATCACAACACAGGTACTCATAACTTCAACTTTTATACGAAATACCCAACCACACCGGGGATTTAGCTCTACTAACGGATGATGCGTTAGATTTTTTTTTTTTTTTTTTTTTTTTTTGACATTTCCGGAAACGAAGCCGAAGTGAGGAAAATGAAACCAGGGAACCTTGTTGGAAATGAGATCTACCTACCCTGAGGCCGTTGTCAGTGTTTTTCTGGTTTTTGTTTGTCCGCACCCTGTATTTTATGTTTTTTATCATTTTCTAGCTGAATAAAATCCCGTTAGGATGAGCTATTTATTCACTAGATGGATTTTCAAGAATAAAACTTTGTTTTTTTTTTTGTTTTTGTTTTTTTTTTTTTTTCTTTTTTTAAGCGGCACGACGATCTTATTCATTCCTCTGTTGTTTGATTAACAGAGTGGACTTGTAATGACAGATATGGACTGGCGACAAACAAAAAAATCACACAAAGACAAAAGAAGACCTTTATCGAGAATTTAGCATTCGCCAGTAATGTCTTTGAACAGAGTAGAATTTATATATAATATATACTGGTTACACCATAACAGACTGCTGACCATAGCTAGAACATGAACATTTAATTTCCTGATAGCATGTCTGCAAGCTACGTACCTGTTTGAACTATTTTATTTTTTTTTTTTTTAAGAGGTTGAACACGAGGGAACTGTAACTGCTACATGTCTTATGTCCCGGCGAAAATCGAAGAGGAGAAGGAAGACAGGATAGGAGAAAAGCCCAGCCGCTCCGAGAACGAACATTATCCCATCAGGATAAAATCCGCCCCGGCCGGGCGGGAATTCGAACCCGCGGCCTAGGCGCTTACAAAGGCAGACGCACCTACCAAACTAAAGCTAACTAGGCTGCAACTTTTAATTACATTCGGGGTTTTTCGAGTTCGCTGGACCGGAATGATAACCGGTTTTTCTGGTTAGGTGTCAAAAATCCCGTTTTTTACGGTTTTTTGGACGATAGCTTTACGCTTATTATTTTTTTTAATTTTAGGACACACTTGGTATATGACTGAATTGTGACTAGTATATGTTAAATGTTGTGGCTGGAATCCGAATATATTATATGCCTTAGGTTTCATATAAAAACCTAATCAAACTCCCGCTATGTCCGAAAAACCGTCGGAAACGAACGCAGGAAACGTTCACTTTTTTCACAATTTCATGTCTATAGTTTCTAGTCTGGTCACAAAAAAAAAAAAAAAAAAAAAAAAAAAAAAATCGCCAGTGGTATTGGGATAGCCTATGAAGTTCTGCGTCGAATGAGACCAATGGGGTTCCTCCACGGTCAAAAGTACCGGAGCTACGATTTTTTTTCCACGCAGCGGCAGAAATCTGACATGACAAAATACTCGTATTTGGCTAAATGATACCTTGTACTCATTAATTATCTTACGTATTCTTGAGAGTTCATTGCAACGGTCGATACATTAATTACTTACTTTATCATGGACACTCATTGCTTGAAGTTGAAAGTCCGGAAGAGGTTAGTTAGGTAGTAGAACAGCCGCGGGAGACACTAAAAGTTCACAGAAAAAAGACGGAAGGACACGCAAAGACCAGAAGGTTATAAATTATCTCTTGAATTGGTCAGCGGCTATTACACATTGAATTTACTCATTTCCAATGGTTCACTGGAGTTGTATCCGGATAGGTGACCACCTGCGTGCTGCTCGCTAGTCCCCGTCCCACTCAGGCGGGGGAGGTTAATATGAGTAGGTGGGTTGCTTGTCAAATGGAGGGTATATTAACAGTTACATTGTGACCTTAAACCAGTGCTTCTCAAAGTTGTCGCCACCGCGGACCACTGGGGGGAATCGCGTGCGGCATAGTTTAAATAAATCGGGTAACGTAGTACGTCGCGTCGTTCGAATTTTGTAAAGATTTTCATTGCATCTGTGGGAATAGGGCAAAAAATCTTTTTAAAAATGGACTGGAAAACTGGGAAAAGTCAGGGAATTTTATTTTTCCATTTTGGTAGACACAGTGGGAAAAAAATCGAGATAAATACAGGGTGTCCCACCATTTAGGCTTACCTCGTTTTTCTCCGAATTTACGTTTTACATAGCCTCTAAAAAAATGTAGGCCGGTATACAAAATTTCAAGTAAATTCACTCGAAAAATTCAGGGGGACTTTATGAACACACTGTATGTAACCCAGAATTTAATTGAAATCGCTATTTTTTGCAATATTCTGTACTTATTTTCACACTTCTTGAAGTATATGTGAGTAAATGACCTTGTAGCTGAGTTCATCTAGAAATTTTGTCCTAATAAATAATAACATACTCTCGAAACTTTCTTTTATTCCAGGAAAAGTACTGGCTTAAGTGGCAGAACACTGAGAAAAATTCCTTTCCTCACATTTGTGAAGTATATTTCCAACAATTCTGTCAGTATGGAAAATTTCCTCATAGCTCTGGAGAAAACCGTTCTAGACCTGCTTGTGGAAGAAAAGTCTTTACCTTTGAAACGCAATACAGAAGTACCTAAGTCCAACGGAATTTCATGAGAGAAGTTACTCTTTTGTATCACAGGGTCTGGATTTTAGAAGTAAATGTGCTGTGGTCAATACAAAACTGTCCAGATGAGACTTACATTTGGAAAATAGAATAAAATTAGTCATAATCAATAATAAATCATGTATACAATTCTGAGCTCGAACTAGGGCCGGAGTTATGGCCTTTTCATTTTTTTTTTTTTTTCCAAGTTCTTTGGCCAATAGAGGAAGCACCAAAAATGGAAAATTCATATCAATCGGTAATTTGTGCTTCAAACAGGTCCCACTCATGATTTATGTTGAAATCAACAAGCAGGGTCCGTCCCTCCGGGAATTTTTTTAGCCCGTAGTGATTAGAGAAAATCAGTACCTATGTACCTACCTAATTTGTTTAATATTCAGTTTATTATTATTCTTGATTTGATTTTTTGATTTTACTTTTATGTAATGATTTAAAATCAAGACTAGAGCCCGTTCTCCCTTTATTCCCAATATAATGTTCAAGTCACCCATCCATTTATTGGCCCATACCTACCCCCTGTGGTGAAAGGACGGCAGTGGAAGCGTTTGTGTGTTTAGCGTTTGGGGGATTCACCACACAGTTGGGGAAGATGTTCTCCTGAAGGGTTACTCATAGACTCACTAGCACAGAGAGGAACTTCACCCTATATTGTTCACTGGTTAGCGTTGTTCTGGAATTTTCAAGTCCTGTGTGGAACCCCTTTTATGATGTTCACAGCACTTTAATCGAGCGTATCCAACATGTCCACCTAAATCCCGTACTATCTTTTAAACTCCCCCCTAGTCAGATTTCAGAGACTGGCTAACGAACTATCCAGCGATCTTGATTTCTTCTTCACATCTGTCCCTGAAATCAAATAGTTCTTCAAAGACCGTCATCGTGATTCCAACCACTAGCTTACTTCCAATTTCTTGTTTTACTTTTTATTATTATTTTTAAGTATACATATATCATAGTTAGAATAGAATATACCTTGTTTATCCTGCTGGGATAGGACTGAAAAGTCCCTTTTCCCCCGCAGTCTAACCAAGGTCTCATACCTATATTTGATACATTATGGGGGGTACATTTTACAAAAACACCCTGATTATTATTATTATTTTTTTTTTAAAGGTGATAACAGTAATAAAAGGAAAAAAAAGAACATGATAATATAACAATAGTACCTAGGGGTGACTAAGAAAGAGAGGAAAAAAAAAAAAAAAAAAAAAAAATTAACAGTGTTATTGTAGGGTTAGGTTAAACGCAAGAAGGAGTTTTCACAATTAGAGCAGTAATTAGTGTTATTACTTATTATAGGGTTAGGTTAAATACAAAAAGGAGCTTTTCTTTTCCACGGACGTGACTTCTGCATAATTACCTATATTTTTAGTACCTACTTACATTCAAATCAAAGGATTCATATTTACCTGATGTTTTGTGGTACATCATATCCTCTTCAGCATTCAAAACATTTTACTGAGTTGGTGCAAAGTCACCCGGGCAGGTGCAAAGTCACCTCAGATGACAGTACCCTAAATTTCAGCTTCTCATCCTTAGCTGTTCAACACTGTATACCATTGTGACCAAAGCTACATTGCCTATCTCTCTCTCTCTCTCTCTCTCTTTAGCCATTTTACAGGAGCAACAAAAATCTGTAAGATAGGTGTTTTTAGCCAAGAAAAGATTGGCAGTAAATCAAAAAACAGTGATAGTACATACCTATTTTTGACCCAATTTTCATTACCTGGCAAATGTAACATATAATGAATCCACCCTGGACTCTGCTGTACACCTAAGTTTCTCCATTCTGTTTCAGTCATCAGGTGCGTTTTGGGTACTTGCTTAGCTAGATCAGGAGGGAGCATCACATGACGGTAAATGTAATTGTCATCTTCATATTTATCTGAATATCTGATATCATCAGCTGACATTGTGGTGGTTTTACCGCTGAAAGATGATACTGTGAACGCCAATAAACAACTGGATACTGGAATGAGACTAGGCGCTGCAGCTGCACGGCAAAATTCAAATTTTCCATATGCACCTGTTCAGTGTTCAAAGTTTTTTAGATTTGTCCCCATCCCCAGCCCCCCCACTGGCCGACTGGCACCCACCCCACAACAGTAGTTAACAACAAAAGGAGCTTGTTAACATCATAGGTCTGTTTTTCATTCCTACGCCGCATCGATGCGGCGTCAACTTGACGTTCACTCTGCGTCAGGAGTGGGGGTAAAATGTGGAAATGGAGCAGTTGCAGTTGGGTAAAAATTATGAATAAAAGGTCGATTCCTACGTAAAAAGTTGTGAAAAATCCAAATCTGAAGTCAAAACTCCGAAAAAGTAACTTTAAAAGGTCGAAAATTCAATTTTTAATTGCCGTTTCAATTAAAAAGTTCATAGAGTTGTGACGTCAGACTTAATGTCAAAATGCGCAGAAACGCTTGCGCACAAACAAACAAAGCGGGAGCCATGAATTATGACGTCGACCAGGTTTGGATAAGTCCTTCTATGGGGACAGACTGACTGACTGACTGACGGACAGACCGACACCGAAGCGAATACAATAGTCCAGGCGTGTCAAACTGGCGGCCCGCGGGCCGCATGCGGCTCGCCTGGTCAAATTGTTCGGCCCGCTGCGAGCCACAAGGGTATAATATTAAATAATCTCGGGATCTAGAAGTCGTAGAAGAAAAAGAAAAATTCTGTTGGTCCTCGTAGAAGAAAAAGAAAAATTCTGTTGGTCCACCACGCAGAGTTTGAGTTACACTTTTGTCAGAAAAGCATGCTAAATGATTTGATTTGACTGTTTGATATATATTTAAAAAATCACCTAAGCTAAGCCTAACTTCCAAGTGTATAGTGTATAAAAATAAAATTATTATTGAAAATACAGCTAGTTGTTTCACCTGTGCTTCACAATGGTTTGTCAAGGGCAGATTTTTTTTACTACTTCCTATTAATTTGATCTTTAAAAATGCACACTGATAGCCAGCCTAATTAGCTTGGTTGGCTATTGCCTTGGGAGCACTAAGCCCTGGGTTTGATTCCCGCCTGAGGCTGATTTTATCCTAATGGGATAAGGTTTGTTCTCGGAACAACTGGCTTTCTCCAATCCTGTCTTCCATCTCTCTTCAATTTTGGGATGATAAGACCTGAGCAGTTACAGTTCCCTCTGTCAAACCTCTCAAAATAATAATAATAATAATAATAATAAATAAATAAAAATCACACTGAAATTAATGTTTTACTTTCTTCTTGAACTGAGTTATTCCCACAAGAACAAGATGTTGGGGTAGGTTGTTTGGGTCTTCGAAATAAGAGAACATGTGGCTCTGAAATCAAAGAAATCACATGAATTGTCAATACTTTTACTATTAATTTAATTGCATACTTGATACACATTTGAAATGCTAAAATAATAATACCTAAATAATAATAAAATATACGATTGGCAAAACACAAATACATCTTGAGACATCATAAGATATGAGCCTACATTCTTTGGTGTCTGTGTAAGAAATATAAAATCCCTGATAGTGATGTGTCCAATGAAACTGTTTCGAAACCCAGAATACGGATCCGGTTTCATGAAACCGCTGAGTTAAAGTTTTGAAATTTGAATTATGACACCCTATGAAATCTCAGACTCACAACTCTAGTAAAGACAGAAGTGCAAGTGCACTACAAACTATGTCAATACCTACTGAAACTGAAACCTCCCTGCTTAGTCTGCTTTGTTACGTAACGGACCCGAAAGTTTCAGGTTTCAGTTTTGAAACTCAGATCCAAAACCTTAGAGCGTTTGGAAACTTGGGATCCAGAGCCCTGAAAAGTTTCATTTTTCTCATCACTAACAAGATGGTATGAACACAAACCTAAACCAGTTGTAACACATGAAGAGATCACCATCATCTACGATCAACAAATATATACAGGTCAAACAGTTCCTGCAAACAAACCAGACATTGTAGTACATAGGTATTACAAATAGAGGGTTTCTTTTTAAGATTTGAAGTTGACCCCCCTGTGCCCAAATTTGGCTCCAACCTAATTTGGAAACTACTTTAAAAAATAGTGGGTATTTCAAAAGATAAAACACTACCGTAAACTGAGGTGACTCTGCACCACTTTTACTCAAAATTTTGGATACCTTGTTATAACTTTGTAACCAAATAGTTTTCAGCATTAAAAATGCTATGAAAAGGTAGCCAAAGGGTTTAGCTTTATTTTTAAATAATTTGATTATAAATTTAGGTTGTCCTTCTATTTTATTTTTTTTTTTTTTGTCAAAGTTTGGTGCAAAGTCTCCCATAGGACGGGTTGACATTGCACCAAAAATTTCAACCATCTACTGTGGCTTTCACCATGGTGCAATCTCACCCCAGAAACACGAGGAATTATGTCAGATTAAGGCAAATTACTTGATTTTAGTTGAAGATAGCACTATAAAACCTTTTTAAACAGCTTGCAGACTAAATTTAGAAGTTAATCATATATTTACACTTACTTTATCACACCATGGGACTGCTGCAGCTTTGAAATTTTCCGGAGCTTTTTCACACTGCTTTCAAGTAGAGATGGATACGAGTGAATACTTTACTCATTAAACTACGGATCGTCACAATATCCGTACGATCCGGATCGCAACAAGAAAATATTTTCCCAATTGCAACTGCTCCATTACAATATGGCGGAACCTGAAGCTACTCAAGACTCGCATCAGGGATTTAAGACGCAGCGTTGACGCTAAAGTAGGGGAAGTGGAATGAAAAACACGCGTCGGGTTCGCATCGCACCCACGTCGAATGAAAAACAGACCTTATATAAAAAAAAATATTCCTAGGGTGCGTCACAACCATCTGGCAACACCAGCGAACTCTTTCACTGGGCAACACTGCTTGGCACAGATTTCTCTTTGGCGTGAATAATAGTAAGGAGGGAGGTGATATCATTTTATGAAATTCAATTTAGTTTAGTCAAACATGGTTGAGCCAATGAGATTGTGAGATTTCGCTGTGTTTAAGTCCAATGCGAAATCTCATTGGTTCGGCCATGTTTGACTGAGAGTTTAGAGATAGAGAATAGAAAAGAAAGGGAAGGGAAAAGTCGAAAGTCGGCATTTTTTTTTTACTTTTTGCTTCAAGTGATCGAAAAGTTGTAGGTTTCTTTCTTCTTTCGTAAGTTCTCTTTATTGAAGTAAGGTAAGTTTTTCCCCAACACATTCTTCCCATTTCAATGATAATTATTTACCTTGGTTTGTAAAAAACTAATCACAAATTTATTTTAAAGCAAGATTTTGCTTCCCACGTGGAGAGGGTACAGATAAGCTGTACTTAGGTCTCTTCTCAGGTTGAGGTTGATGAACAAAAATAAAACTTACGATCTAATCTCATGACTCGCTTTATTATAACAATTAATATACCACAAAATGTGGCAGTCCCAATATCGTTCAATGAACTTCAACTTCAGACTTAGCTTGTAAGCTTGTGGAATATACTCATATATTATAATTACTTAGGTATATTTACCATATATAGAAATAAGAAATAATAATCTTTTAGTGTGAGTGGTAGGCTAATTTACATTATTTTGTACAGGTAGGCATTAAATATAATAGATGAAGATGACTCAATTCTTGCCTGGAATGGGTACTTGTATCTAAGTACATTTATATCAAATTCTCTCAAGATGATATCCCTTCTCTATTGGAATTGGGTGTCCTTTACCATTTCTTATCTTATATTATAAGAACAAGATCCATTCACTCATTCACATTTCATAGTTCACACACTGATTGCTCTATCTCGAGAACCACAACACCTGAGATGGGATATGTTGAACATGGATGAAGTTTGTAGTTTGTACCCTTTGTTGGTGTTGTTCAAGATGTTGCTCAGGGGATTCAGTCCTATTCGACTATTGAGTTGAGTACAAGAACAAGAAGAGAAGAGAAAAGAAAGGTGGGAGGAGTCGCCGAGCTCACATCGGATTATTTCGGAACACTTATATTATAAGAACAAGATCCATTCACTCATTCACATTTCATAGTTCACACACTGATTGCTCTATCTCGAGAACCACAACACCTAGAAAGCTGAAATTTGGTAGGAATATTCCTTTTATGGTCTAGTGTGCAATAAGAAAGGATTTTGCGAAAATCTAAATCGATCCTGAGATATGATCAATTTTCGATCGCTTAAATCACCATAAGAAATACACAGAGTGCAGTGGACTGCGGGAGAGAAAACTTTTCCTTGCTCACCTAATATTTGAGTTTCGTTTATGTTTTTAGTTTGATAACTACAAGTTCGGCCATGCCTTTTCCACAAGTTTGGCCATGCCTCGGGATGAACTAGCGCTCTTGCGGCTTGCTGAAGTATCTATATCTACCTACGCGATGATATTATGATGAGTACGTAGTACGAGTAAAAAGTATTCGAATACTTTTGTACTCACTGAAGTAATCGGATCGACGCTCGATCCGTATCCGCGGATCCGGATCGTGAATGTGTTCAGTATTACCCATCTCTACTTTCAAGGGGTCCTGCTTCAACGACTGATATCTTTTAGTGAAAGTAAACATAAGCTCAAAGTGCTCATATGTTTTTTTCACAAAGATATCAGCTGTTTTATCATATTTTTAAATATTTTTTTACTTCCTCCAGAAGCATTCAGGCTGTGTTTATGTACAGGGCTGAGATAGGCCATTCTCGGCCTTTCTTGGTGTGTGGAAAATGATGTGGTAACTTAACACAGAGCCTTCATGAGCTTGTAAAGTTGTAAAGTTGGCGGGAAATTCGAAATCTTGATTTTTTTTTTCCGCAACGCGTACAATCTGAATTCATTTTTTACTTTTTATCTCTAGTTTGCACGTTTATATTATACTTTTCATTTAAATTAGATATCACAAACAAGGGAATTACAAAGCAAACAAAAATAAATTTTAAAAATTGCCGCCGGGACAGAGGGTTAGAAAAAAAGCCCAACAATCCCACGCTATCCTCGCTTAAGTTACCACTCCTATTTTAAAAATTGCCGCCGGGACAGAGGGTTAGAAAAAATGCCTAACAATCCCACGCTATCCTTGCTTAAGTTACCACTCCAATGCAATTGTATACTTATTATTAAATATTGTTTTACCTACTTGTGTAATTATTATAGAAACTATATTGTTAAAAATTAAAAGCAAAATTACAAGAAATGAACAAGGACAAGCCAATTAAACATGGCTGGAGATCATCAATCCAGTGTATGGTTGATATAAAAAAGATGTTTCTTTGTTTTGCCATCACCTGATATAAAAAAGATGTTTCTTTGTTTTGCCATCACCATTCAGCTAAAATTAAAGCCATTAAAACAACAACAGCCAAGCCATTTGTTTGTTTGACGAGGGTTAGAAATCTGTTATTTTGTCCAAATGTTAACTGACCCTGTACCATACACTGTCCCTCTAAGTACCATGTTCTCAGTGGGTTCTTCTGTGAAATGGTGTGTGTGTGTGTGTGTGTGTGTGATTGGTGGTATATTGAGTTATTGATTGGTTTTTCAGTTTTTGACTAAAGCTAACTAGGTAGACATCTAAAAAGTTCTGAGAAATGACACAGCTCCACACCATATCTCCCAACATGGCATTAAATTTAAACTGAATCTTTCAACAGATCATGTGTTTAAAACAATGGGTAGCTATTTACATTAAAAAAAAAACAATCTTTGGGGGGGGGGATTGGAATGCTATAACTGGAACACCCTGTAGTTATTTCTTCCCATTCAAAACTTGTATTACTATCATCTTGTACAGAGCTATTTGATTCATGTTCAGTCAAGGTTTTATTAACTGTTAGCTTGAAATTGAAATTACCTTAGAGTCAACAAAGTAAAGTTCAGACATGACCAATTCAAAAAGAAAGTTCAATTAAGATAATCTACTTAGTGCCCACCAGTGTGTCACTTACAATAAATTATTGATCAAGGGACTTGCTTCTCTTATTATTCTTATTTTGAATATTGATTGTTTTAGGTAAAAACTTCATTGTTGTTTTTTTTTTTTTTTTTTTTTATTTTTAAGTGTAAATTAAAATATTAAAAAAAACCTGAGTGTTTCACTGTAGTTATTATTTTGTAGCAGTGAAACAACTGTTACAACTCATGTGGTCTGTGCCCATCCTGTAGTATGTCCCTCAGCAGAATATGGGAAATAAGATTCCCATTTAGGTGCTGGGTCAACATGTAACCCAGAAAGTAACCCATTGAAATATTCGCAATCAAAAATAAGTACAATTTTTTGTTGATGGTGGGGATCAAATCCAGTACATTCTGCATGGGAAGCAAGTGCATTACCACTTGTATAAATATACAGCATGGCTCAGAAGTCCAGCAAACCCCTTGTAACTTTTGAACAGCTTGGAATATTGAAGTTCTATTTTGTTCTAAAGATAGGAAAGGGTCCATGGCAAATTTGATGGTGATATAAAAATCCCGGTTTGAACCAAAGTGGCACTTTTTGTATAAAAGTGGTCATTTCTCGTGAATTTCAAATGAGAAATGCCACCATGTTATTTAGCATCTAATACTACAGGGATTTGATATGTAACATCCCTTGTGCAGGATGAGCAACCCGTGACATTAGCACTGTGGGTTTGACAAGATTTGTAGGGTAGTGGCAATCAAAAAACTAATTTAAATTCAATGCCGCACTTGTTATTGTTGTCACTCTCAGCTATTTCATTACTTGATTAATTTCAGACTCATATTTCCACAAAAATGGTTTCTGGTGCAAAGCAACATAATGGAGCCCCTGCCAAAAAGAACCTCCAGGCTCTTCCTTTTGGAAATTTGAAACTGGTTGGTTGGGATTTGGACACCACTGGGCGTCGCTTAATTGATGAAATTTGCCAGATATCTGGTTACACACCAGAGGAAAGTTTCAACATGTACATAATGCCACACAGAGACATTGACCTCAGATCCAAGCGCCGACATGCTCTCCGCACTGTGAATGCTGGCAAGTTCCGTGTTTTGAAAGACAACAAGACTAACAAAGTAAGTGAATTCTCATATTCCAAATATTTTTCTTAGACTTACTTGCATGGGTGTGTGTGGTGGTCCCATACAAAAGATGGATCAACCACTAGTACTAAAAAAAAAAAACTACCTACATAGAATTATAATTTTCTAAGTAGAATCTACAATTCATGAAACTAGTAGTCAGATAGTCACAGGGAAAAAAACTGGACTGGTTCCCAACTTTGCTAATTGATTTATCAATCTAATTTTCAGGTATTGAGGACAAAAAGTGAAATTTCAGCTTTAACAGATTTCCTTGAATGGCTAGAGAAGGTCCGTGGTGACAATCCAACTGTCTACATTGTGCTCCTCTGCCATGAGACATACAAGTTGAATGCTTCTCTCCTGCTTGAAGCTTTAAGACGAAACCAAATGCTGGACAGATTCTCCAACATTGTCAAAGGTAATTTTGCTCTAACACCAATATGATTGGTTTTAAATATAAACCAACTTTACTTCATTATACAATCACCCTGTTATGAGGAATCATATACCTAATTTAAAATTGAAAAATTGACAAATTTTATTCTGTAAAAAAATTGATATCTCTAACCGCTTACCAGACAGCCATTGCAACCAACTGCCCTCGGTCTGAGTTGTAATAAATGGGTTTTACTTTTTACTTAAGTTATATATAGAAATGGATACTTACGAGTAAGTATCCATTTCTATATATAACTTAAGTAAAAAGTATTTACAAAGGATGTCAAAATTAAATAAATTAATTAATAATAAATGGGTTCACATGCGTACATACATACATACGTACATACATACATACGTACAGACCATGGGCTAAAAACCACTTTTTTAGAATCAGGGGATCCCAAAACGGATATTTCCACCCATTTCCCGATTTTGAAAATTTGGACCGATTGCAATACTTTCTCATTACCTTGTATAGGTTCCCTATACGTAAGGGTAATAGAAAGTAATAAGATGCTCTGAAAAGAAAGCTTTTTGCTATTCTTCAATCCGGCACATCTGTGTTCAATATTGAAAATCAGCTGAATTATAGTTTTTTACTTTCCTTAATCTATAGGAAGGAAAGTAATGTAATCGGGTCAAAATTTCGATGGTCAGTTTTTAGTGCCAAAACACGTTTTGAGGTCCCGAGTGGCCTAGAGCCTAAATCCAAAGTTTCAGCCATTGGTCCGTGTGTGTGTCTGTCTGTAAACAAAATATCTCGAGAACGGTAAGAGCTAGAGACTTGAAATTTGGTATGTAGATGTCAAATGTGACAAGGATGCGACACGAAACTTTTGGTTAAGACCGGTGCAACGCTTGGCGGCATTTTACCGCTGTATTTTTTTGTTGTAATTTATTTATTTTTTTTTTTTAATTTAAGCAAGGTTTTAATTTATAAAAAAATACACCTATTTTGTACCAAATACATGAGACCTTGTTTAGACTGCGGGAGTAAAGGGACTTTTCAGTCTTATTCTGGCAGTATAAACAGGGTATATTCTATTCTATTCTATTCTACCTAATAATAATAACAACAGACTCTTGAGTGGAAGATAATTACTAGGTGAGGCTATCACCTAAGGTATTCCCTACCACCTAACTCTTTGAGCTCCATCATTAGGTTGTCACATCTAATGTATAAAAACGAATATTTGTGTGTGTGTGTGTGTTTGAACTTTATGCCTGGCCAAACTGCTCATCCAATTGCTATAAAACTTTGTCAACTTATTGCTTGCACTCCCACCTAATAATAATAACAACAGACTCTTGAGTGGAAGATAATTACTAGGTGAGGCTATCACCTAAGGTATTCCCTACCACCTAACTCTTTGAGCTCCATCATTAGGTTGTCACATCTAATGTATAAAAACGAATATTTGTGTGTGTGTGTGTGTTTGAACTTTATGCCTGGCCAAACTGCTCATCCAATTGCTATAAAACTTTGTCAACTTATTGCTTGCACTCCCATGAAGGTTATAGGCTATTTTCCGGTTCGTTTTTGTTAAGCTACGCCGAGCAAGACCACTAAATGGATGAGTGACATGAACGGCCATGCCTTTAAGGACTTACTAGCAGAAATCCGGAGCAAAGCAACGGATTTCGGCTAGTTCTCAATAAATGAGGGTTTCACCTGGAATTGAACCTGTTTACCAGACGAACACCTTGACCTTGCCACCAAGGCAGTTTTGGACCAGAGGTACTAGTTGTAATCGAACCAGAGATATATTATATCATATTGATTTTTTATCTAACAGGATTTGCTGACTGTCATTCTCTTGCCAAAGACAAGTGCCAGAAGTCAATTGTTGCATACGACCTCCGTACCCTGTGCAAGATGCTTCTGAACAAGGAGAATGCCAGTCTGGCCTCAGCCTCTGAGCGTGCCAAGTATGCCTACCAGATTGTTGAACATCTATGTGCTGGTGGTGTAGAGAATAGCGAAGGCAACGTTGGAGCAGGAGGAGACTCAGCAGTGACTCCCTCACCCGATGTCACAATCAAGACTGTTCTGGCATATGCTTCTGACATTGAAGCTGAGGAGAATAACATACAGGTAATTAATACAACTTCTAATAACTCAAAATTCCCGTTCTATTTTTAAAAAAAATCTGGTGTGAACATCACACGACTTTCTATTACATTTGCGAATACGTACTAAAAGAAAGAAAACACAGGGGAGTATCGAACCCGCAACTTCTCAACCGTAAGTCGGACGGTTCTAGAAGTAGCACCATTCGATTTGGCGTGAAAAATCACATGGGTTTAACCATTCACATGCTTATTTGGTTCACGAATAAAAGGGAAATTTGTTGACACAGGGGAGTATCGAACCCGCAACTTCTCAACCGTAAATCGGACAGTTCT
This sequence comes from Diaphorina citri, assembly GCF_000475195.1. Classification (NCBI taxonomy): domain Eukaryota; kingdom Metazoa; phylum Arthropoda; class Insecta; order Hemiptera; family Psyllidae; genus Diaphorina; species Diaphorina citri. The sequence continues at coordinate 211,813 of NW_007377697.1, forward strand.
AGAAGTAGCAACCACCTATTGTATTTTAACAAGGAAATCAAGGAATTGGGACTGTGGGTGTGGGGTTTGAATCCAGCAAATAGTAGTTTTCTTTTACTTGGATCAACTTTACTATGAATATTATTGTTTGATATTTTTGATAAATGAGATCTTACCCTACTCTACTCCTAGTCATGGTATTTAATTCAAGGCTCTAAGCTTAAGCTATAAGGAAAGTAGGGGTCAGACTTCAGAGTGCTCAGTAAGCTCAGTTGCACAGTGAGCTCTCCCCAATACCCCTACCTACCCTAATATCGATATACCTATAGGAATATCGACATTTTACTTTCGATATATCGGTAACGGTAATATCGATATTTTTATAAATATCGCCCAGCCCTACGAGCAAAGCTCCCTCGGCCCCTCGCAGGCAAGGCATTAACGTGTTTGTGCACATAACACTGACAACGGCTCAGGGTAGTCTGACGTCACACATATTTGAACTCTTTCATTGGAACGGAAAATAAAAAATGAATTTTCGACCTTTTACAGTTATTTTTTTCGGAGTTTTGACCTCAGATTTGGATTTTTCCCAACTTTTTACATAGGATCGACCATTTATTTATAATTTTTACCCATTTGCAACTGCTCCATTAGAAGGTTCATTTACTTTAGCTGTAAAAAAATATCGATATTGACATTTTTTCCGATATATATCGAAACTGTAATATCGATATTCGGAAATATCGATATATATCGCCCATCCCTATTTGCTCGGGACATTTGATGTGACATCATCACCTACGGGAGCGTATGCCGTGACGTCAAAGTTCACGATTTACCGGCATTTTTTTAATCTATACTCCTGGACAAAATTAGCGCACACCTTAAACTTTTCAGGTTTACTTGACCCCTGGTGACCGAGGGTTAATATTGTTATGTTTACAAGTTTTATGAATAATGTACATTACTTGCAGTCTCCGGATGGACGTGAGCGCGTGTGGAGAAGGCTTTAGTGTTTAGTGCAAACATGACGACATCTAGTGGAGAAATTACGAAACATTTTTTTCATATCCCTCAATACAATAGATCAGTTGCGCTTACTTGGGTGATGTTTCAAAGTCATAGAGCAGGAAAAATGAGGACCAACGGAATTTTTCTTTTTCTTACGACTTTTAAATATAGGTAAATCGTAAAGTTTGACGTCACGGCATACGCTCCCCTAGGCGATGACGTCATAATTCAAAACTCCCGCTTCGTTTGTTTGTGCGCAAGCGTTTCTGCGCATTTTGACGTTAAGTCTGACATCACAACTCTTGCTCCCGCTTCGTTTGTTTGTGCGCAAGCGTTTCTGCGCATTTTGACGTGAAATCTGACGTCACAACTCTTTGAACTTGTCATTGGAACGGCAATTAAAAATTGAATTTTCGACCTTTTAAAGTTACTTTTTTGGAGTTTTGACCTCAGATTCGAATTTTTCACAACTTTTTACGTAGGAATCGACCTTTTATTAGACAGATTTCGCATCGCATTTTTTTTGGGGATGGGGACGATGCTCGACGAGTTTTGGTTTCTGCGCATGACACACATTATGGGGTTTTGAACACGGGGATCGGAGTTCAAACCAAAACACGATGTTTTGGCTCGAACATGGGGATTTTTTTCGTAATTTCGTATTACGAAAATGAAATTTCCATGTTAGAAACGCGCGTAAATTTAAATTCTTTTTGAATAGATCACGGTTATTTTACATTTTTGAAGGGGAAATTAATTTTGACTGAAATTTTTTGATGTAGGTAGGTATCTTAATTAATTCAGAAATTAATTAAAAACAAAAACATAGCAAAAAACTCATTTTTTATGTAATAATTAATTATTAATTTTTTCTTTTCTTCGTTATCTGTTATGTCCTTTTTTTACCCATCGTTTTATTTGTACAAAAAAGAACGTAACAGATAACGAACACGGTGGAATAATTAAATTGAGAAAACAAATAAATAATTTTAAAAAATCATTGTTTCCTGTTTTTAATTAATTAATTCAAAAACTGATTTGAATAATTTGTTATTTAGGACAAGACAAAACATTGAACAAATGAAAGGTATGATTACTTGAGCGTCCGCTAGGTTCGCTTCGGTTTTCAGTTTCGGTTTTCGTTCGGTTTTCGATCTCGTGCTAAATCTAAAAACATGATGTAAATGTAAACAAGATGGCGCTAACATGGGTTGCGTTATGGGGATCAGGATTCGATGCGAAATCTCCCTAGTGTTTCATAAGCTGGTATGAGAGACCACCCTATAACTATTTTGTCACATAGTATGAAGACGACTCATGTCTAAGATAAACTCCTAAACACTAGGATTACTTCTGGTGCTCTATTGTCTATTCTATTATATTTGATAATACATGCTCTAAAATAAAATGACATTATGGATGATTATTCTGCTATTTGATATTGAAAATTCAACTCTGAAACAGTAGACTTCGTTATGTATTGGATTATTCTATTTTATTTGATAACTTGGGACGTCATCACATAACTCCATGATTTATAAAATACGGTTTATCATTTAACCTAACAAAATTTCAAACAGGCAATTTAGACAGACTGTAGCAATATAATAAAAGTTTGTTTTATTTTATTGTTTTAAACAAATTTTTCATTTTATGTTAACAAGTTTATAAAAAGACACAGCTACATACAGAATTACAAATAAAGGTAAAATGGGTACCGTAAACTGAGGTGACTTTGCACCACTTTTACTCAAATTTTTGGATACCTTGTTATAACTTTGCAACCAAATAGTTTTCAGCGTTAAAAATGGTATGAAAAGGTAGCCAAAGAGTTTAGCTTTATTTTTAAATAATTTGATTATAAATTTAGGTTGTCCTTCTATTTTATTTTTTTTTTTTTTGTCAAAGTTTGGTGCAAAGTCTCCCATAGGACGGGTTGACATTGCACCAAAAATTTCAACCATCTACTGTGGCTTTCACACAATACCTGGTGCAATGTTCTCAACGGAATTAGAAAGAGGACATTCTTACAATTTTTTCGATACCAAACATGATACAGTTCGGTCAATTTTTATAGTATTTTTTTCCAAAAAATTTTTCTTACCTACCGTTTCTTTTAAAAATTCTTATTACACATGTTATTCTCTTGCTTAAGACCTAAGTTTTTCAAAATACCTCCCAAGATAAATAACTATTGCGGGGTGACTTTTCACCAAGCAAATATCAGATTAGTAACAAGTGGTTTTCATAGGTGGTGACATTGCACACTTGTGCCCTACTACTAGGGAATCCAATCCCGGGATTATTGGTAATCTTTTTCTTGAAGTTTAAGGGTAACTATTGGTTATTTTTCACATTAAAAATTTAAAATATTTCACGCATTCCAAAACAACAATGGAGGAGTTGCAAATGGGTAAAAATTATTAATAAATGGTCGATTCCTATGTAAAAAGTTGGGAAAAATCGAAATCTGAGGTCAAAACTCCGAAAAAGTAACTTTAAAAGGTCGAAAATTCAATTTTTATAATGAAAAAGTTCAAAGATTTGTGACGTCAGACTTAACGCAGTTGCTATTTTTGTCCGCTAGGTAGCGCCACTATGCAAGCACGCTAGCGGCGGAGCAAAAAGAACTGCGCAGAAACGTATGCTCGGGACATTTGATGTGACGTCATCGCCTACGGGAGCGTATGCCGTGACGTCAAAGTTTACGATTTGCCGGTATTTAAATCGATTTATCTCGGGATCTAGAAGTCGTAGAAGAAGAAGGAAAATTCCGTTGGTCCTCATTTTTCCTGCTCTATGACTTTGAAACACCACCCAAGTAAGCGCAACTGATCTATTACATAAGAACAATTAAATATTCAAAATTTCATTAATTTTTGTGTCTACACTCTACACGTCCCCATCTGTATTGCACCCTCAATATTATATGGTGAATATGGTGATAAGTTGAAAACACCAACTTTAGGGAAATCGTAATTGAAAGTTTGACATTTTTTTCACCGTCGCTATCTCAGGAATGGTAAGTCGTAGAGATATAATTCCTAGACCAATAAAACTGAAAGATCTCATTTCTCTTATGGCCGGTTCTAAACAAGTCGCAATCTCGGATTGGTTAAGTTCCAAAAGGACTCGTCGAAAGATTGTAATGATTTAAAATCAAGAATAGAGCCTGTTCTCCCTTTATTCCCAATATAATGTTTAAGTCACCCACCCATTTATTGGCCTTTCTCGGCGTAGCTTAACACAGGTGACGCTAAAATCGGAACATCGAACATCGAAAAATAAAACATCGATGTTCGATGTTTCCATCGAAAGAAAAACATCGATCGATGTTTTTGTTCCGATGTATCGATGTTTTCAAAACATCGATGTCGATGTCCCAACCCTACTCATGTTGTCCAGTTCGTAAATTATAAATCTAAAGTAGGTATTTAGAAGTTTTAGTAATAAAAACTTTCAAAATAATTCAGATAAAAATAAGAATATGTATAATATTTTTATTTTTATCTGAATTAATTTTTTTAAATATTTCACGATTATCAAAAAACAATTTTATTTCAAAATAATCAAAACTCTCAAAATTATTATTTTTTGGGAAATTTACCTCACACAATAGGGAGATTTCGCATCGCTTCCTGATCCCGATAATGCAACCCATGTTGGCGCCATTTTGTTTACATCATGTTTTTAGATTTAGCAAAGCGTGCGAAAACCAAAATACGATAACCCAAGCGAACCTAGCGGACGCTCAAGTAGTCATACCTTTTGTTCAATGGGAGATTTGTCTTGTCCTAATGAATGAAATTAATAGGGAGATTTCGCATCGAATCCTGATCCCCATAACGCAACCCATGTTGGCGCCATCTTGTTTACATCATGTTTTTAGATTTAGCACGGGATCGAAAACCGAACGAAAACCGAAACCGAAAACCGAAGCGAACCTAGCGGACGCTCAAGTAATCATACCTTTAATTTGTTCAATGTTTTGTCTTGTCCTAAATAACAAATTATTCAAATCAGTTTTTGAATTAATAGGGAGATTTCGCATCGAATCCTGATCCCCATAACACAACCCATGTTGGCGCCATCTTGTTTACATCATGTTTTTAGATTTAGCACGGGATCGAAAACCGAAACCGAAAACCGAAGCGAACCTAGCGGACGCTCAAGTAATCATACCTTTAATTTGTTCAATGTTTTGTCTTGTCCTAAATAACAAATTATTCAAATCAGTTTTTGAATTAAAATTAATTAAAAACAGGAAACAATGATTTTTTAAAATTATTTATTTGTTTTCTCAATTTAATTATTCCACCGTGTTCCTTATCTGTTACGTTCTTTTTTGTACAAATGAAACGATAGGTAAAAAAAGGACATAACAGATAACGAAGAAAAGAAAAAAATAATAATTAATTATTACATAAAAAATGAGTTTTTTGATATGTTTTTGTTTTTAATTAATTTCTGAATTAATTAAGATACCTACCTACATCAAAAAATTTCAGTCAAAATTAATTTCCCCTTCAAAAATGTAAAATAACCGTGATCTATCCAAAAAGAATTTAAATTTACGCGCGTTTCTAACATGGAAATTTCATTTTCGTAATACGAAAAAAAACCCCATGTTCAAGCCAAACACGTGAACTCCGATCCCCGTGTTCAAAACCCCATAATGTGTGTGTCATGCGCAGAAACCAAAACTCGTCGAACATCGTACCCCATATCCAAAAAGCAGGATGCGAAATCTCCCTAATTGAAAATGAAAACAAACTGAGACCTGTTGAGACAAGAAAAAAAGCGGACGGACAACGTTCAGAGCGTTCAAGTGTGAACACGCTCATTCAATTACAAGCGCCACTGAATCATCAACGGTTTTTTACTGTTGAACGGCAGAACAGATTCTAGTGACAAGAGGACAGTACAAATTACTGTTCGACGGTTTTTTTACTGTTGGACAGTAAACGTTGGTTAATGTGAACACATCAATTTAAATGCATGCGCCACTTGAAAAATAAAATCTGTCCCAGTAAAAACAACGGGACAGTAAAAAAACGTCGCAGTAAAAAACTGTGCAGTGTGAACCTAGTGTTATGGCCTTTTAAAATTTTCATTTTTCCAAGTTCTCCCGCCAATAGGAAAAGCACCAAAAATGGGAAATTCATATCGACTGGTGATTTGTGCTTCAAATAGGTCCCACTAATGGTTCATACTGAAATTCAGATCCAAAAATGAAATTTAGACTTCCGGTCTCTGGGGTGAAAAAGGATGTTTCGAAATTTAATTTTCGGGACTGAATTTCAATGTGAACTATTAGTGGGACCTATTTGAAGCACAAATCACCAATCGATATGAATTTCCCATTTTTGGTGCTTCCCCTATTGGCGGGAGAACATGGAAAAATGAAAATTTTAAAAGGCCATAACTCCCGCCCTGGTTGTCGGATCGAGCTCAAACTTGTACCAATGTACGTTCTTTCAGACCTCACATGATGTATCACAAATGGGGGGTTCTTATTTAAGATTTTAAAGGGAGCCCCCCTGGGGCCGACCCTGAAAAAGTCCTTGAATTTTTACATTACAGAAACTAGAGGTAAATATAGGCTTGTATACAAAATTTCAGGTTTCTAAAAAATAGATCAGTTGCGCTTACTTGGGTGATGTTGCAAAGTCATAGAGCAGGAAAAATGAGGACCAATGGAATTTTTATTTTTCTTCTACGACTTCTAGATCAGTGTTTCCCAACCTTTTCTCTACGATCGCCCCCTTTCAGAATTTGTACAGATTATTGGAACTGTGATCGCCCCCCCCCCCCTGTGGTGAAAGGACGGCAGTGGAAGCGATTGTGATGTTTAGCATTTGGGGGATTCACCACACAGTTGGGGGAAGATGTTATCCTGAAGGGTGGTTACTCATAAACTTAGGCGGATTCACCACACAGTTGGGGGGAAGATGTTTTCCTAAAGGGTTACTCATAGACTCACTAGCACAGAGAGGAACTTCAGGGTTTCAATTTCATATAACAACAAGTAGATAGTTTTATTCACAATAACTTAAAATGTCACAATGTCTTCTATAATTTTACACCTTTCGCTATAACTTCTTTACTATTAACTTCTTTAAATGTCTCTTCTAATAAAAAACTTCTCTATAAACTTCTCTAAATTAGGCTTCTCAAAATAGGCTTCCTAAATTTCTTCTACTAAATTCTCTCTAGACACTTCTCTGAACAAATTTTCTACGAACTGAAAAATCTCCGTCTTTGTTTATCTTTCCTAGGCGAGAAAATCGATAACTGCCTAGCAACCAGTATCAATATTTTACACTCCCTAGCAACCATTAAGTTACTTTTCAAGTTGTCAAAATGGAAGTTTTTACACAATAATTATTTTTCCACTGTCAACACTCAATTTCTGTGATTAGAAAGATAAAAACTAAACCGCACGCGTCAGGAGCAGAGCTGAATGAAACCAGGATCTCGGGATTGCTCGGCAAAACTCGGACGCACGTGCAATATTTTTCTCTCTCTCCTCTTCGGATTTATTTTTTTTTAAGACAAAAAAATAAGTACTTACAGGTACCTACTTACATTTTTGCCCCTAGATAGCCATCGCCCCCTTTATCGCTCCTTTTATTGATCGCCCCCCATATCGCCCCCTAAGGCTTCATCGCCCCCATGAAAATCTCCATCGCCCCCAAGGGGGCGATATCGCCCAGGTTGGGAAACACTGGTCTAGACCACCCTGTATAAACTGTGTGTGTGGGGGGTATGGATTATGAAATGCTATGGATGCCTTACGTTTACGTATTATTCTATTGCGCCCAACAATAAAATTTGAGTATGCAATGTGTAGGACATTTCGTCGGCAAATTTTCCATCGTTTTCAGCCGGTTATTTCGGCTAGAAAAATGTCCAGGCATTTCCATTTACATAAAACAAAGGTAATTTAAATTATCGAACCTAATTTGAAGCATTTTAAACTAAATTTTGCCTGGTTTTTCTTCTTTTGCGTTTCATTTCCGAATGATTTTCGAAAAAGGCCTCATGTTGCATTACGATCATATGTGCGAGGCGTGATGAAAATCCCCAAGGTGAAGGCCAAGATGGCCGCGTCATTGTTTTTGTTTGGATACCGATACCGATAGTTGTGGAGGGTCGATATTCCCATTTCGATACTGTTGAGAAATCGATATTTGTGATGGGTGAATTTGGAGCGGCTAGGGGTTTTTGGACATTCGACTGATTTTGGTATGAAGTGTAAATGTATAAATGAATGTTTTTTTTTTCAGGAGGAATTTGAAAATTGCTGTTTATTAAAATTTAGGTATCTTCTATTTAAAAAGACTTCTCCTTCAAACATCTCACTTAAGAGCTCTGAAAGTAATGAAAATTATATCTCGGTATCCGATTTTTTAGTCCGTCCTTCCTTTATTATTACAATAGTAATAAAAAGGTATAAGGGACGGACTATTGTATTCGCTTCGGTGTCTGTCACTCGCTCGCTCGCTCGCTCGGTCGGTCGGTCGGTCTGTCTGTCCCCATAGAAGGACTTATCCAAACCTGGTCGACCTATATATCAAATTAAAGGTCTTTTTACCAGGAACACGAAAATGGTGGTGCAAATTTTGTCCAGAAAACCATAAAGCCAAAAAACAAAAAAAAAAAAACTGTTTTTTGGGGGATTTTTT
>NW_007377697.1:220737-232792 GCF_000475195.1 Diaphorina citri
TTGCATACTTTTTTTTTACTGACCAAAGTCTTTTTTCTCGTTTTATATTTTTTATTATTTTTTACTTATTTATTTATATATATTAGAGTTGGCACTGAAATATTCCCAAAACTTTTTCATGAAGAGACAAAATTTCAGCGCCGCAGGCGAAATTTTTGAGAGATTATATGTTGCCTCTTCATGATTGCATACTTTTTTAATTGAAATCTTTCTTTGTCTTTTATTAGGCTTTGAAAAATTCCCTGACTTTTTTCGATTTTTGGCACTTTTTCGTGAAATTCCCTGACTTTTCCAGTCTCCATGAAATTCCCTGACTTTTCCCGGTTTTCCAGTCTGGTAGACACCCTGAGCACCCATCCATTTTCTGGCCTCACTTGACATAGCTTAACATAAACTAACTGGAAAAGAGCCTAAAACCTTCCCGGGAGTGAAAGCAATAAGTTGACAAAGTTTCAACTCAATCAGATAAACGGTTTGGCCGTGCATAAATGTCGAATAATAATAATAAAAATAATAATATAATAATAATGATGGTGATAATAAAATGAAAAATAAATAGGAATAGTGGTATAATAGGTAGAAGGTGTATAGACTTTTTTTTATTATTATTGTTAAGGTTGTTTTTTTTTTTTTTTTTTTTTTTTTTCACTTACTGTTATTTTTTTCAATTCTCCAAATAAGAACTTCTAACTAGCATGTGAATAAATTTTTCGAGAAGCCTTTTATTATTATTATCGCTCCCGATTTTTGGTTGCATCTTAATCAGCTTCCAGCCTAGAGAGAAAGTATTTTCGTACATGGATGCATAGATGAAAACTTTCTCAAGTCACTCCCTCCCCCTTTTTCTTCAGGAGTTTAAAGTCACCCTGGAACGTCAGAACACACTGAAACCTGTGTTCTACTTTGGACTCAAGACCAAAAACTACAAGGACCGACAGCAAGTCATGCAACTCCGTAGTTACGTCACTAACGCACTTATTGATTACGAACAGTTGCAGAATGTTTGGACAAACCAGGTAATTCCGAAAATAACCAAGAATATTGTTTATAATATATATAGGGTGTCCCAGAGTATATGCTTTAATTGATTTTCTCGGAGCCTGTTTGAAATTTCGAAAAACAAAAAAACCCGTAACTTTTTGATTTTTGAAGCGAACATTTTGGCAATCGCGGTGTTCGCGAAATCCGCGAATCCTAAAATTCATTTAAAGGTACGTGTGTGACATACCAAATCATGCTGTTTTTTACTTCTAAACCTTGTGGTGATTTTTTTTTTTTTTTTTTCAATTCACTTCATTTTTGACTGTTCGCGGATAATATCACAAGATTTAGAAGTAAAAAATAGCATGATTTGTTGATTTGATATGTCACACACGTACCTTTGAAAAAAATGTAGGATTCGCGGATTTCGCGAACACCGCGCAAATTGCAAACAGCGAAATATTGGACCAAATCGAAAAAATAATGAGACCATAAGATTTGGGAGCAAAAAACGCGAATCCCGCGAAAAAAAAAATCGAGTGAGTGGTCGATTATACTTTAAATTTAACGTAGAAAACGAATATGCAATAAAAAATAGGGGTTCTAATTTAAAAATCCAAAGTTGGTACCCGATTCGCAGACTTCGCGAAATTTTTGGCGAATCGCAACATTGCCAAAATGTTCGCTTCAAAAATCATTTAACTGATTTATAGGTACCTAGAGAAGTTAGGTTACATAATATAGGTAGGACTTATCTCCCATTTGATCTTTTGTGTGCAGCGTCCATTTTTTATTTACAGTCTACATATATCTGTAGATACATACAGTGTATTCATAGTTTAAAATCTTAAATGAGAACTCCCTATTTGTGATACATCATATCAAAAGTTTTAAAGAACGTAGTACATTGGTACAAGGTTGAGCCCGATCCGACAACCAGGATCGGAGTTTATCCCACAGAGCAGGTCTACCTTCTACCAAAGAAATTGGTTTTTCATTGTCAAAATGAATACTCATATTACTCATGTTTAGGGTTGGGACATCGAGACGAAAACATCGATGTTCGATACATCGATGTTTTTAAACTTCGATATATCGAGTATCCGATGTATCGTAATCAAAAACATCGATGTTCGATATTATCGGGATTTCGATGTTTTTCGGATTTTCGGTAATATGGTCCTTTCCGCGTAAATTCCGTATGGGAAATTTCAAGTTCAAGGGAATTTTTTTTGGAAACTGAGAAAAAAAATCCCACTTCATGAGGAACCACAGACTCCACAGAGGTAAACTTCGATATATCGAGTATCCGATGTATCGTAATCAAAAACATCGATGTTCGATATTATCGGGATTTCGATGTTTTTCGCAAAAACCATAGGTCGTCACGACAAATTTCAAGATCAGAGCTCATTTGTGTGAGAAGATGTGAAAAAAAAATCCCACAATTATGTGAGAAAAAAAAATCCCCCAAAAACCAGTTTTTTGGCTTTATGGTTTTCTGGACAAAATTTGCACCACCATTTTCGTGTTCCTGGATCCCCCAAAAACCAGTTTTTTGGCTTTATGGTTTTCTGGACAAAATTTGCACCACCATTTTCGTGTTCCTGGTAAAAAATAACAAATTATTCAAATCATTTTTTGAATTAATTAATTAATAACAAGAAACAATGATTTATAAAATTATTTATTTGTTTTCTCAATTTAATTATTCCACCGTGTTCGTTATCTGTTACGTTCTTTTTTGGTTGGTCCCATCAGAAGGTTAGTTGGCAGTTGGTCCCATCAGAAAACCCCTGAATATAATTGAAGACAAGAATGGCAACAAGATAAGCAACAAAGAAGAAAGACTTGAAAGATCAGATAACGAAGAAAAGGAAAAAAATAATAATTAATTATTACGTAAAAAATAAGTTTGTTTCTATGTTTTTGTTTTTAATCAATTTCTGAATTAATTAAGATACCTACCTACCTACATCAAAAAATTTCAGTCAAAATTAATTTCCAGACAATCTGCCAAATGATGAACGCCCAACTGAAAATGAAATAATGTCCGCCATAAGCCAAATGAAGAACCGGAAGAGCCCAGGAAGCGACTCCATCACCGCAGAAATAATTAAAGGAGGAACTGGAGTATCAGTACAAATGCCAGAAGTGGTAGAACCAGGCCCGGTCTCAGCGCCCAGTGAGGATAAGAACCTAGATGACCAGGACCTGACGTATTGTCACCTGTGTAATGTCCCCATATCCAGCCCTGTGGTGGCCAAACAACATTACACGGGGAAGAGACATCAGAAAGCCCTCGCCAACAGGTTACATGGAGTTCTTGACATTTTTTTTTTATTGTTTATCCAATAACTAGCAGGTTACCCGTGCCTCGCCACGAAAAATTGGTCATAACTCGAGATCTGCCTAGATCTCGGATTGTTTATCCAATAACTAGCAGGTTACCCGTGCCTCGCCACGAAAAATTGGTCATAACTCGAGATCTGCCTAGATCTCGGCAAAAGTCTCTCTTGCCAATGGTAAATAATCTGAAATAATAAAAAACAAAGTGTGGTCCTTCGAAAGTTGCTCCTGCTTTACTTGTGACCATCAACATAATCACCTCTAAGATCAAACCTTTTTTTTTTTTCTTCAATTTTGTATTAAGTTTGAAAATAAATGAATCAATGTATTCTTTACAGTTGTGAAGTTCACTTCCAAATTAAGTATCTTCCGAGATGGAATTTAAAATAATGATAGTTTTTGCAACCCGTTATATAAACTTTGAAAATGGGATACCATGTCAAGTACTAATTAATACTAAAATAAGAAGAGAATAAGTCTTCACTTGACTACGAACCAAGGTGACGTACAGGAGTCTGAAGGCATCAGAAGATAGACCCTTTGAGTTCCTTACTATGTAGCCAAGGATACGATGGCATCTCATAGAAAGACGTTCGAAAAACTTTCAGAACATTGTGTAGAACGCTCACGAAGCGAATCCCGAGTTGCCGAGTGAACACGGGATTCGCCGGATTCGTGTGTAGAACCCAGCATCAGTAAGATAAGCTAACAAAACGGAAATCACAAACCACACACATCCACCACGCACACCAATCGCACACACACCACACCCATCACACACACCACATACACAAACCACACCCACAACACAACCACACCCATCACACACACACCACACCACACGAAAAAATCTTATTAATAAGAGAGGTTTTCTGTTTGTTTGTCTGTAAGAGGTTGCCGTCTAAACGGTAAGTCGTAGAAACTTGAAATTTTGGTAACTCCGATCCCCGTGTTCAAAACCCCATAATGTGTGTCATGCGCAGAAACCAAAACTCGTCGAACATCGTACCCCATATCCAAAAAAGCAGGATGCGAAATCTCCCTAATTGAAAATGAAAACAAACTGAGACCTGTTGAGACAAGAAAAAAAGCGGACGGACAACGTTCAGAGCGTTCAAGTGTGAACACGCTCATTCAATTACAAGCGCTTATGGCGGTGTTTATAGGCTAGTAAAAAAATATAGGTCATCACAACAAATTTCAACTTCCAGGCCAAAAATTTCGATTTTCTTGAATACTTCGCGAACGGCTGACTTTAGGAAATTTTAACCTAGCCTATAAACACCGCCATAAAAATATGAATCTGTGTACAAAATTTCAAGTTTCTACGACTTGCCGTTCAGACGGCAACCTCTTACAGACAAACAGAAAAACTCTCTTATTAATAAGATTTATGAGAATCACAATAAAGGAAAAACTATTCACGAGTTTCATAGCGTATTCTGTTTTTATTTTTCAGAATGGTAAAGAAGGCATTGAACAGCTCATCAATACGAAATTGAGTGAGGTGGAAGAGAAGGATCGTGAAACCATCATTGACTACATTGTGAAGCACTTTGAGGATCCTACAGCCTATGAGAAAGCTAGACAACCACGCGTCAGGCGTAGCAGACGTAGCCGCTCGGGGGAATACGAGAAAAAAGAAGACAACAAGGAAAATTCCAGCAACGAAGACAAAGAGGACTCCAAACAAAATGGAAACTAAATACTTGATTTAAAATTTATTATAAAAATATTTTTAAAGTTCACTGTTATGGAAGTAAGAAAAAAGAAAGAGAAAAAAAAAACACTCATACTTATTTCTGCTTTTAAAGTATAATGTCAAACTCAACAGAAATCTTTGTCTCTTCAAAATATGGATATTGAAAAAAAAAAAAATCATTTATTCCTGGAATTTCCTTTTTCAGAAAACCTTTATACTCACCAACCTTTTTGATGACTTTTTCTTTAATTTAATGTTTTTATATGTATATTATTTGTTTCTTCCTCCCTCTTGATTTTTCTTTTTTACTCTGACATCCATCGTCCTTACTCCTCCATTTTGTTATCAGTTCTTTACCCCCAAATATTCTATTTCGTCTATAATTTTTCTAGTGGTAGGAAAAAGGTTAATGAATTTTCTACTGATAACTGATATTTAACCGACGAATTTTATTATTGAAATTTATTCATATATAGCCATAACAAAGTCAACTTTTGTTTTAATTTGTCATCCATTATTTTAAAATAAAATAAAATTCATTCATAGCATTAAAAATAGCACTGTTATAAATCTATTAACATATAGCAGCAAATTGGAGGAAGCTTTTAAACTAACAACGAATTGTAATCTGATTGGTCAATAGATTCTTCCAAATGAATTTGTTGCTTATGTAAGGTCCAAATACAGAAACAACAATTTTACTTGGATGTTTGAGATTTTTTTTTTTGTATCTTCAGAGGTACATATTCCTATATTTTTTATTTATTTGTTATATATATATATATATTTTCTTTGTTTTTTTTTTTGCAAAGAATTATATTTACCTATTTACAAAATGATCTTCAGTTTTCTCTAATTAATTATCTATGTATATTATAATGTGAATTGTAGTTAATTTTAAATGGAGGGCCAAAGATATGTTTAATATATATGTATTTCTACACCAGTGTTCCACCTAATACCATATAACCAAGCTATACTATTACATCCTATAAAGAAGACAAAATTTATTGTTTTACCCATGCAATCATGTCGTCTATACTAAAAAGGACTTTCCATCAATACCACAAGTAAGGATTGCTCTAATGGGATTTATTGTTTTACCCATGCAATCATGTCGTCTATACTAAAAAGGACTTTCCATCAATACCACAAGTAAGGATTGCTCTAATGGGGGCCAGATCCAAAATATGTTTCGTCATTGAATTTTTGTCCCTAATAATCAGAGTAAGTGATGGAAAAATCTGCTAAATTTTAAATATTATTCCCCCCGTCTACAAAAAGTTTCATTTAGTAATATGATTTTTTTTTTTTTACTCATTTGGTTTTTGTTCTTTTTCCTCTTCTGTCCTAATTATATATATATATATATAAAAAAAAAATATACATAAATGAAAATATGAAAAAAAAAAAGTCTTTTCTTCACTTCTTATCAAGGTCTAATTATAGGTCGCGTGGATTGACTGTGTGTGGATGCACCTTTAAGTGTGTGGCTGACAACACCACTACAACAATAAATTACATGTTAGTGCTCCGCTACCACACACACCAGACACCCATCCCATACACAAAACACAAACTGTCGCGTTAAAAAAAATAGAGCACCAGGGTGTCTACCAAAATGGAAAAATAAAATTCCCTGACTTTTCCCGGTTTTCCAGTCCAATTTTTCAAAATTTCCAGTCTACTTTTCCAAGATTTTCCACCCTGTTCCCACTGCGCCGCAGCGATTTTTTTTTTTTTTTTTTTTTTTCAAGCAATGTTCTCAAGCCTGTTAAATTTCTTCAATCTTTTTTCATCCGACTAGGGTAAGGTCTTGAGTCTTCCATTTGCACCATGAAATAACTGCACCGCAGGCCAACTTTTTTCAAGATAAATGACCTTTGACTAAGATAATGACCTCAAGACCACTACAGCCATTTCTTTTTGATCTGGCTTTGGGCCCCTAATAGGTATTTACTATAAGTGAACTGTCATTTTTTTTTAGAATATAATAACAATATAGAATATAATAACAGCGCCGCAGGCGAAATTTTTGAGCATTTTGGTCTAAAGTCTTCAGAAATTTAGTCTCATCGAAATCCTAATCTTCAGCTCCGCAGGAGAATTTTTTTAAAAAGCATGAACCTGAAGTTTGTCATTATACACTATACAGTCTACACATTCCACATTCACATATCCTGGGGGGATGAAGGTTAATACAAAAAAGGGGGAAACGAGCAGCGCCGCAGGCGAAATTTTTGAAAATTGTGACCTACAATTTATAAAAACCAGAATTGACGAAATTGAAATTTTTATGGCCACAGGCGAAAATTTTGGTCTCTAATTTTAGAAAACTTAGTTATCAAAAACACAAAATTTGGCGCCGCAGGCGAATTTTTTGAAGATTTTGGTCTACAATAGTAAGAGAAGCAGACTTTGGCACTAGTATATATTAAATTTAATATCTATCCTAAACTTAATAGAGCATAGTAGGTAGATATATCTATTTATATTGAGAACAATAAACATCCCATAATAGGTACCTACTTATGTAAATCATCTATTAATGCATAAGTTTGTTATTTTACTTTATATTATCCACCTTGCCTATTGTAACCATTCATTATTCACGGTTATATATTTCCTTTGTAATTTATTGCAAATAAAACATTTAAATTACATCTAAACAAGCAGGAGGTTCCAGGCTCTGTTGTTGAAACACTGGTGCGAGGGTCAATGATCAATGGTTGCCTTTGTAGACAGGCACTAAGACCTTGGCAGTTACAGCTCCCTCTATCCAAACTCTCAAGGGGGGGCAAAGACCCAAGATAAGATGTTAGTCCCCTCTTCAAATAAATGCTTTGAAAAAAAACCTCCTGTGTGTCCAAACATAGTCAACCTGCTGTCGATCGACGAGGTGAATCTATGTTGTTGAAGCAGTGTGGATGGTTCAGTCAACATGGATGTGTGTGGCACATAGTCAACCTGCTGTCGATCGACGAGGTGAATCTATGTTGTTGAAGCAGTGTGGATGGTTCAGTCAACATGGATGTGTGTGGCTTAAAATAAGAGTGTGGCTTACAATATCACTACATGTTAGTTTATAGGTTTTGTTTTTGCCCAGTTAGTTTGTTTTAGACTTTTTTTTTCTTTCAAGATTTCCGTTTCTTGGGTGATTTTTTAACCCGTTCTGCAAGTTCTTTTTTTCCTTGAGGACAGAGATCTTTGTTTAAACAAGTTTCACACGAAGGTCTCTGGCTTTTGCAGATCTGCTGACCAAATCCAACCAAGAGATGGTTGACTTCACTCCACAAGCTTTCAGGCAGCCAAGATTCCAACTCCTTGCGAGTGTCTTCAGGTGTTTTGAATACTTTGGTCCAACCTAGTCTGTGAGATATTCGATGTACATGTACATCAACGCCTGTAAAAAAAAAAAAAAAAAAAAAAAAAAAAAAAAAAAAAAAAAAAAAAAAAAAAAAAAAATTTTTTTTTTTTTTCTCACATAATTGTGGGATTTTTTTTTCACATTTTCTCACACAAATGAGCTCTGATCTTGAAATTTGTCGTGACGACCTATGAACTCAAAGCGAGAAAGTTTTAGATAACACTTCAGTCGATAATTTAAGACCGATTTTAGCGTCACCTGTGTTAAGCTACGCCGAGAAAGGCCAATAAATGGGTGGGTGACTTAAACATTATATTGGGAATAAAGGGAAAACAGGCTCTATTCTTGATTTTAAATCAATACATGAAAGTAAAATCAAAAAATCAAATCAAGAATAATAATAATAATCTTAATATTAAACAAATTAGGTAGGTACATAGGTACTGATTTTCTCTAATCACTATGGGCTAAAAAACTCCTGGAGGGATGGGCCCTGCTTGTTTATCCTTCTGCTTACGGACTGAGAATAGGTTGCCTGCTCTCATCCTTACCTATTCCTGTAACAATTCCCCAAGCATGATTCATGCACAAATGAGCCATCTTGGGACCTACACCAGGAAGTTTGCACAGGAGTTCTATAGTGTTGGGAATATCATTGTTGTAATTCTTCTTTAGTATGTCTGAAGCCATCTTAATGTGCTTTGCCTTGGTCTGGAAATAAAATATGATAGCATTTAATTAACTTTGCACTTTGGAGTAATAATAGGTAATGCTTCGGAGACTTAAATGTCTCTTTGCCCCAGCAGTAGACGACTGCAATTATTGTGATCAAATTCTTCAATGTTGAATATAAAATACCATACTTTGGCTGGGATTGAACTCATGCCCTTCTTATCAATAGACGAGTGTTTTAATCTAGTACCTTCCAAAATCCCACTGGAATTATAAGCTTGCCCAAAACATCTTCTGATGTGTTACAGATGTTTTCTATGGTCAGACCATGTTCTTTAAGTCGCCCCATGGCTGCATGATTCACTTCATCTTTAGTCTGACTGGATAACATCAAGGATATCAGGACATGGTACCTTCTGACCTGTAGTATAGTGGAAAAAAATGATTAGCTATTACATATTGAAGATTAGGTAAATAAATAAATAAATAAAAAAAAATCCTTTTTCCAATCCACTGATATGCACTACTTAAATGTAGAAATTTCAACATTAGGTGTCCACATAATGTGCAAGTGAGTGTTGTTTGGAAAGATTTTACTTGGATAAAAAAAAAAAAAAAAAAAAAAAAAAAACCTCTTACACTTCAACCTAAGTAACTTTCCCAGATCAAATATCTTCCCTCATAGGTATAGAAGTTTTTTCAAGTTTGAGGAATTATGTGAAACTGGAACTTTGCCGTTTTGGTCTAGTGGAACTGGAACTTTTCTAAACATTCTTATGATTATATTATGAATAACATACCTCACTCCAGCTAATGAGATCGTTTGTCTCTGGATGGAGATGGCTTCAACCATCCTCCAGAATCCCAGGAAGGCTGCAACAGACTGCAACTGTAACATTTGTTCCTCTTCTAGAGTACTAGACGTTACGGTTTGCAACTTTGCAGTCTTCGCACTTGTCGAAAGTCGATTTTTATTTTTTTAAATTATAGCGCCAATTTTTTGTGAAAAACATCTTTGAGATTTTTGTCTTATCAGCGTGCGGTAATTTGTTATTCAAAATTGGCTACCCTGCTCTAAAACTTTTTTTTTTATCTTTATCCCAAAACCTTTCAAAACTGTTAAAAAAAGGTATGGATCTGTGACTGTGATACTGTGAATATGGAATTTTTTTTTTTTTTTTAATAACATTTATTATAGTGTGCAAACAGGAATAAAATTTGGTACTTTGGTAGTTGATAAATTTATTCTTTTCAAATCTGCCTAAGAATCAATCATGCCTGTAAGATCTACACAACACTAGGTGTTTTAAGTAACATGATCAAAAAATAGATGGGTACCTCAGGTGCAATATCAACATTGGCACTGTGGTCCCATCCCATTGCATCTACAGGTGCATCTCCATGCTTCCTCATTTCTCTGATGTTGTTGAGCACCTCTTTCCAGTGAGCTGGCTCCCACTTGGTCTTCTTTGTATCATTCTCATCAGGGATGGGATCCTTATTATGAACATTTTGCTTCTTGAGCAGTGTTCTTTTGCCTAATTTCTCACTTTTATACAAGGTGTTCTTTTTATTTTGAGTTTTATTATCATTATGTTCCTTGTCATCTAATGGATTATTTAAGGCAATATTTTTTTCAAGTTGACATCTAGTTTGTTGAAATTTTGGTTCATCATACTTTACCACCATATGCATTCTCTTTTGTTTACCATTTTTGGTTGTATCAACTGGTACAGTTAAAGTTTTATTTTTCATACTTCTTCTTTCCATGATGCTCTTTGATAGATTTCTACACAGGGTGTTAAAATAATATTATTCATAAAATAATTGATAGTCAAGTACAATTGGTAAAGTTCCAGTTTCACTTAAATGCTCAAACTTAGGTCTTGTTATCAATAATTCTTATCTATATAAATAAAATTGTAGATTTGTCTGTACATTGCTTAGAATTGTGAAATTTTTAGTTATTCTTACTCCTTATGCATCCACAATTCCAAAAATCACATTAGAAAAATTTCTGTCTGTCTGTCTGTATGTATATGTGTATGTCTGTCTGTTACACTAAATAAACTTTTGGTTGTCCTCTTTTCACGCAAAAATGGCTTGAACGATTTTGATGAAATTTTTTGTGCTTGTTAAGAAAAGTACCTACTCCGGGTGACATAGGCTACTTAAAATTGCCACATTCCATTCTGATTCAAAATGGCGGCGGTTCAAAGTTATACCTATTATGCTGCACTGTGGGACATGTCAGGGAGCACGTAGCATGACCATGTGTGTGTGTGTGTGTGTGTGTGTGTGTGTGTGTGTGTGTGTGTGTGTCTTTTACAGCTTTTCTAATATATAATGTTTCTAGTAGATTATATATTAGAAAAGCTGTAAAAGAAAATAAGAACCTTTTTAATAATCAATTAGAACAAAATGAGCAACATGTAATCATTTATCCATAAGTAGAAAAAATTTTGTTTACTTATATCTTTTTAATAATCAATTAGAACAAAATGAGCAACATGTAATCATTTATCCATAAGTAGGAAAAATTTTTGTTACTTATATTTGCTTATTATTTGCTAGTGTGTACCCCCCTTTTCCCTTGAACCGTATGTACCCCCCCTAATCATATGAGGTATGTAATGTCATGTGTTTATATTGGTTTGTTTATATTTTTCTTTCACATAGGATCGTTAGGTATGGTGGGGAAAGTGGATCGTTAGGTATAGGATTTTTCGTCCATTGAGCTTTATGCTTTTTTCTAGGTACCCTAGTAGCGGGAAAACCCGCCATAAAACGGATTTTCGCCCGTATTTCGGCAATTTTTCAGCCACCAAGAGTTCTCCCATCAGATTTCGAGGTCTCAAATTAGTTTTTACTATCACCTCAAATTTGGTGTTATACTTCGCCCATCATACCTAACGATCCTATGAAAAAAAAAAAAAAAAAAAAAAAAAAAAAAAAAAAAATTTTTTCCCTATATTTTATAGAGT
>NW_007377697.1:233002-253287 GCF_000475195.1 Diaphorina citri
TTTATTTTTTTTTTCAAAATCTCGTCCCATCGGTTAAAACTTATTTGTTTAATGGCCGTGCGACTATTCTGTTTTTAGAGTTTCTACAAAAAGTGTTTTTTAACCGCTAGGCGACGATATTAGAATTTTTTTATTTTTAGCTGAAAGCTGTTCACGCTTCTGACGTTTCAACGTTTGGCATTGCAGATCATGAGGATCTTCTCCTTGTTTACAAATGTCAACGTCAGACAAGCGTCGGAAGACCCTAAGACCTTCCTACCAACTTCGGTAAGAGGTTAGGTCTCTGTTTTGCTAGAGTAATCGACCTCACTCCATACAATAAGTATTATATTAGTATTCTTACAAATCTTTTCAAGGTCAAGGTGATCTTGTTTTGCCGTTTTACAAGGTCAAAGTTGTATTAAGTAGTTTGAACTTTTTTTGAAGATATGGATACTCCCTTCTATAAACTAGACCCCTTTCAATGGAATCCACTAAATCCCGGGCCAAAGACTGTTCTGCTTTGAGCTCTCAACTCCGAGTGATTGCGCCTCAAACGTTTTTCACGGCAAAGATTGTTATATGAAACGAGCAAGCTTTAAGGCGTTAAAATCGCGATCACAGCAACAACTAAAACTTGGTGCGCAAACAAGGAGCCAATCCCTGGATTTGGGCTCCTCAAAGGTAAGGTAAACCAAATGTAAATCAAAACTAACAGGACTAAAAAAAAAAAAAAAATGAAAAATAATGGGAATAAAAAAATAATATAATAAAATTTGTAATAAGAAATGGAAAATATAATAATAACCTATCCATGAAACACAAAATAAGTGGCTGAGCTCAAAGGCGGATCAAAAATCCGAAGAAGACCCGTATTCTTATCCCAAAACCTTTCAAAACTTTTAAAAAAAGGTATGGATCTGTGACTGGGATTCTGTGAATATGGAATTTTTTTTTTTTTTTTAATAACATTTATTATAGTGTGCAAACAGGAATAAAATTTGGTACTTTGGTAGTTGATAAATAATTTTATTCCAGATCGTGAAACACTAGAAAATCCTAATCATCATTTCTTTTTCCTTAATAAGTGAAGATCCATATTTTTTTGTCGATTTCACCAATGTGATTGATGTAATGGCAGAAGTAGGAACAAATGTTGCAGCCTTCCTAGGGAAACTTTGGAGGATGGTTGAAGATCCAGAGACAAACGATCTCATTAGTTGGAGTGAGGTATGTTATTCATAAGGATTTTTGGTAAAGTTCCAGTTACACTAGACCCAAATGGCTTTTTGTTTTAAAGAGGTTTGACAGAGGGAACTGTAACTGCTATGGTCTTATCATCCCGAAATCAAAGAGAGGAGGAAGTCAGCATAGGAGAAAGCCAGTTACTGAGAACAAATATCCCATCAGGATAAAATCCGCCCTGGGCGGGAATCAAACCCGCGGCCCAGCACTTACAAGGCAGATGCACTACCAACTAAGCTAACTAGGCTGGTGACCCAAATGGCAAAGCCTGTTTCATTTAATTAATTCCTCAAACTTGGAAGATTCTATATGAAGGAAGATACTTGCTCTGGGAAAGTTACTTAGGTAACCTAAGTTAGGTTGATTTGAGTCAAAATGAAGTTGTGGCAAAATTTGTTTGAAGATACTTGCTCTGGGAAAGTTACTTAGGTAACCTAAGTTAGGTTGATTTGAGTCAAAATGAAGTTGTGGCAAAATTTGTTTGTTTCAAAAAATCAGGTTGAATGATAGAGGTAATATGTACTATTTTTCAGAATGGACAAAGCTTCCTCATTAGAAATCAATCTAAATTTGCCAAGGAGTTGCTACCCAGGTATTACAAACACAACAATATGGCTAGTTTCATCAGGCAACTTAATATGTGTAAGTATTTTATTTTTATTAAAAACTAGCCAAAATCTTTGAGGCATGGCTGTTCATGTCACTCATCCATTTAGTGGTCTTGCTTGGCATAGCTTAACAAAAACAAATCGGAAAATAGCCTATATAACCTTCACGGGAGTGCAAGTATAAGTTCACAGTACAAGTTGCAAGTATAAGTTCACCAAGTTTCATAGCTATTGGACAAGCGGTTTGGCCAGGCATAAAGTACAAACAAACACACACACACACACACACACACACACACACACACAAACAAACCAGTATTCATTTTTATATATTAGATCTGATCATAATAATAACAATAATAGACTCTTGAGTTGAAGGCAACTACTAGGCAAGGTTAACACCTTAGGCGTTCTCTACCACCTAACCCTTAGAGCTATATTATTATGTGGTCAAATTCTCAAATAAATGAGGATAAAATTCCATACGTCGGCTGTTGGCTGGGATCAAACCCACGCCCTCCTGATTACCAGGCGAGTGTCTTCACCACTATGCCACCAAGGCAGGTACCGATCATCTGAAACATGTGCAAATTTCACAACTGTTGGATAGAAATTGGCTAAAACTACATGACACACTGACCAACGTAAAAGTGGCTGTAACCAAACAGCTAAAGGTGATCCATGACATGTACCAGCACTGCTACAAAGAGTGGAAATCCCATCTACAGCACTGTATGAACTCTCAAGGCAATTACTTTGGGCAGTACATTTGTCTAATTTTAGCTGATATGACTTTTTTGAGTACATGATTCAGAAATTCAGATCATATTTTCTCTGCTATTTTTACATGGTTTTTTACTTTCTATTACTACAGTATAGTGGAGCTATACTAGTAATGAAAGTATTGCAATCAGTCCAAATTTTCAAAATTGGGAAATCAATTTTTCAATTCAAAGTGATTTTTAGCCCATGGCCTGTACGTATTTATGTATGTACGTACGTATGTATGTGTGTACTACAGGTTTAAATGGGAAAATGGGAAAAGGTGGTATACAAAATATCTCAAGAACGGTTTGTCCTAGAGCGATGAAATTTGGTATGCAATACCGGTATAGTCCAAGGACGCGACTGTAACAATTTGGTAAAAATCGGACAGTCACTCATCCAGATATCAACCAAAGTCAATGTTGCTTCGGACTTGGAAAAATTTTCAAAAAAAAAAAATCAATTTTTTTCATACTTTATATGATTCCTTATCACAATGGGAGCATTTTAAGATAGGAAATTTTTGGTCGAAAATTGGCCGTAGCTCCGCTATACTGTAGTAATAGAAAGTAAAAAAAAAACCAAATTTTTTCATACTTTATATGATTCCTTATCACACGCCGTAGGCGGTCAATTTTGGACTTAGAAAAATTTTAAAAAAAAAAAAAGTTGAATTTTTGGACACTTTTTAATGATCCCTCATTACACGGGGAGTATTTTAAGATAGGAAGAAAGGAAATTTTCGACCAAAAATCGGCCGCCGTAGGCGGCTCAGGCTCGGGACTTGGAAAAATTTTCATTTTTTTTTTCAAATACGTATTCCGCAAATGTAATAGAAAGTCGTGTGATGTTCACACCAGATTTGTTTACCTATATACCCATGGTCTCAGAAAATGTTTTATGCAATTTTTCCCTATACCTAATTCGTCTCAAGTAATATTTTTTGGTCAATCAGGTAAATAAGTGGTTTTAATTGATTATAAACAAATCAAATTTAGTCATCATGGAGTCCTACACTGTTCAAATCTAAGTAGTTATCAGTTATCATGGAGTCCTACATATCAATGAGATACAGCCTGATTTTCTCTGTGAGGGTATCTAAAGTCACAGGTTTACACCAACTAACCCACATACACTAAAGCATAGAAAGGTGAAATTGAACATTGGATCAATGAGATACAGCTTGATTTCCTCAAATTTGTCATCTAAAATTTTTGTCAAAAGAGAACAATTGTACCATCAAAGTTGGGAACTTTATTTGTCTGATTATGCTTGGAAAAAATCTTCGTTCTCTATTGTACCATCAAAGTTGGGAACTTTATTTGTCTGATTATTTATTGTTCCATTTCAGAATGTTTACTTCTCAAATCATTAAAAAAGATTGTACCATCAAAGTTGGGAACTTTATTTGTCTGATTATTTATTGTTCCATTTCAGAATGTTTACTTCTCAAATCATTAAAAAAGATCTTTATTTTTTCTTTCATGGAGAACCAGGCTTTATTAAAGAATCAAATCTTGCATTCTTATTGGGGACACCCTGTAGTAACTTTAGTTGGTCATTGACTTCATTCAAATTACAGACAGACCCAAGGATCAAATGTAATAAATATGAGCACTGTACATGTAGGTAATCAAGAGAAAACGTGTATAATGTATATGGACAAGCTAAACAAAAGCTTTATGTTCTTCAAAAGCAACTAAGCCTATACAGAATGTAAAAAAAACACCCCCAGCCTTTTGAATGAACAATTACAAGTTCAATAGGTACCTATTATTTATGAAAAATGATTTTTTTTTTTTTTTTTTTTTTTTTTTTTTTTTTTTCAAGGGGGTTCCCAAAAAACCGCCCCCCACTGTTTTTTTTTTTTTTTTTTTTTATTGTTGCAGATGGATTCCACAAAATCGTCTCACCAGATGCTGGTGGTTTGAAAACAACAACCAATGATGAAGTAGAGTTTAGTCACACTTATTTTATTCGAGGACATGCCTACATGTTAGAACACATCAAAAGAAAGGTAATTTTTTTTTTAATAGTAATGAAAACCAATTTCTCATTTTGGTAACATACTTCCAAAAGGAAAACTCTCTGTATCTGAATGTTATGTTGTGTGAATGTTGTGTATTTGGTTCACATAGTATTGTTAGATTGTTACCTATTTTGGTCCACCCAGTATATTTGTTTTCCCTAGTAACAAATCAACAATGTGTGTGTGTGTATATGTATGTAAACAAAATATCTTGAGAATCGTATGAGCTAGAGACTTAAAATTTGGTATGCAGCTGTCGAATGTGACAAGGATGCAACACAAAACTTTTGGTTAAGATAGGTGCTATGGTTGGCAGTATTTTGACTGCCTAACGGTTTTCAGCTATACTTACTAACGAAATGGTTAACCTTTTGCGGACAGATTCATGTGTCACATGAAATCATGGTTCCGCCATTATGGTAGGAGAAATATAACTTAAATCTGGCGATACGGTAGGATTCATGTCCAGCATGAAGCTACAGATTTACTCGCTACGGTCGGCTTGATTTTTACAGATAGGAGGCGTTACGGTAGGACGTGCCTAGGAACTTGTGTATCTTTTGCTCCTTTCAAATGCAGACTGAAAAGCCGGTGTTTGTTTATTATGATTCAAAAGCATTCGGAATTATAGTCCGAAGATTTCCGAAGAAGACAAAAAAAAAACAGATGTTTCTATCTCAACTAGGAAAAAAAAAAGAAAATAAATTAAAAGCGAGGGAACAATTTCATGTGTGACATGAAGCCTACCACAAATCGCTTTTCGGAGGTTTCATGTCTCACATGAATCCTACCGTATTTGAAAAAAATGTTTTGTTTACGTCTGACTGTAACAACAACGCTTGAGTTTCATGTGGGACATGAATCCTACCGTAAGAGCGATTCTGGTGAAATTGATTCTGTACGCAAAAGGTTAAAGATATTGCCAATGTGGGGATGCCCTCACAATCCACCATATCCTGACCTGTATCTCACATGCACACATTCGCTCCTCTTTGCCCTCACCTCCCTCCCTATCTAACAATGCCGAAGATGTTGACTCCCTTTTCTTGTATCTAAAGCCCTCAACCTGTTCAACCTTATATAACTTAGCGGTATCAGTGCAAACAACCTACTGTCAATAGTGTTAAAGCGCCTAATAGGAAAAAAAATAAGATATTGTAAAAGTTACAATTGAAGAACACCCAAAGAAGCATCATTTTAAGGAAAGTCGTGTGATGTTCACACCAGATTTTTTTTTTTTTTTTTTTTTTTTTTTTTTTTTAAGGAAAGTCGTGTGATGTTCACACCAGATTTTTTTTTTTTTTTTTTTCTGAAACACTGTATATTTTATATAGGGTGTTTATAAAGTCTTGACCAGGGGTGAGTTTCTCAAGAACCACTTTGAATGTCAACAAACTCCGAGACAATAATATGATATGTCACAAGTAAAGGGGTTCTCATTCAAGATTTTCCAGTTGCGGCCACAAGGGAAGGCCGGGGCCGCAACTTCATATGAAAAAAATGATCTCCCTAAAATAAATATTTATTTATTTATTTATTTATTAAGGATCTATTAAGAAAGGTTTTGTTATGTATAAAAAATAGTAATAAGATTTAGAGAAGTAACAGAAAAATATGGAGATAGAAGTCCAACTTAGAAATTGAAAAATACAGAGAAAAAATAGAAGAGAAAAAAGTGATGTTTGTCATTCAAAAATACACAGATGGACCAGTATTCAAAGAGAATACATCCAAGAATTGTAATCAAGAAAATAGACACATCACAAGATATCCTATTATACTTCCCATGGATTTCACCACCCAATTAAAATGCTCAATCCAAGACTATCATACTGAACATTATGAATGTATTTGTAAAATTGTGTAATCATCCTATCACAGAAAGGTATCATTTAAACTTACATTTAGAATCAGAGACTTCCCTCACAAAATTTATTTCAACTCTAATAAAAGACAATAAATACAGAGGAGCTGTATTTATTGTCTTTTATTGACAATTAAAAAAAAAATCTTTTATTGACATTTTATTGACAATTAAAAAAAAGTTAGTCAACTTAAGTATGTATTATTTGTAAAAAAAAAAGGAAGGAAACTTTTGCACAGAATATAGTAAGTAGATTGTTCATATTAAAATTCAGACCCAAAAATGAAATTTAGACTTTCGGCCCTGATGGCCTCTGGAGCTGGAGCTCAAAATGGATATTTCAAAATTTTATTTTTAGGACTGAATTTCAAAATGAATTTCGGCCCTGATGGCCTCTGGACTCTGGAGCTGGAGCTCAAAATGGATATTTCAAAATTTTATTTTTAGGACTGAATTTCAAAATGATTTTTTTAATGCACCAAAGACAACAAATCCAATACTGACCATATTGAATTGGAACTTGGAACAGAGAAAGAAAAAGAGAAGTTCTTTTTTTCTTTTTCAAAACCGTGTGCCAAATGTTTCTCTTTGATTGCATTTTTTTTGTTTTTGGCATCGGTTTGGCACCAAGCCGTTTTAGGTACATGAACAAAGGTCAATCTCGCTCTGCAGTGTCACTGACATTTAACTGTCACAAAAAATCAACTACTGTTGATTTTTACTAACTTCAATACTTACAAAAGTTATTATTATATTATTATCTACATTTTTGTTGCTTCCCCTATGTGTGAGAGA
Source organism: Diaphorina citri (assembly GCF_000475195.1). Taxonomy (NCBI): domain Eukaryota; kingdom Metazoa; phylum Arthropoda; class Insecta; order Hemiptera; family Psyllidae; genus Diaphorina; species Diaphorina citri. Next base: position 240,288 of record NW_007377697.1, read on the forward strand.
ACATGGAAAAATGAAAATTTGAGTAGGCCATTGGTTATTGGATTGAGCTCAAACAGTACTACATTCTTTAAGACCTTTGATATGATGTATCACAAGTAGGGGCTCTTGAGAGAAATAAGAGTAGGGAATCAACACTTCTCGCGCCCCTTCCCTCCGAATATGATCACATTATTATGATGGCCCTGAAAATGTGAAAATCTGAACTGTAGGACAAGGAGACAAGGAGGAATAGGTCACGTTTTAGTACATGAGTGTTTCTGTGTATCTCAGCACATCGACATACACGTGAGATGTAGAAGCAAAGATGTTCGCTGCTGTACATTTGTTTCAACACCTCCCCCTTCCCCCGTCGCGTACGGACGGGACGATATAATTTGTTGCATTTATGTTTTCTTGTTTTCCATTACCTACCCTTGTGTCATAATCATAACGTATAGAAGAGGTATACGTTACGCCCAGATTGTCTTCCAGAGATGCATAGTCGTATCATAACGTGTTCTACACAGGTCGTGGTTCTACCGGGTTGGGTTAGGCAAGGCCAGAAAAAAAAACCCGCCGGTAATCAAACCGGGACCGGGGACCTCCGGCGTACAAGCCTAGTGCGATACTCACTCAACTACGGAGGTAACTCTTCAATATTTATTATATTATTATCCACTATTAGATAGGCACCTACTCAACTTACTTTTCGTAAGTTTTGGCTAAGCTCTTCAAAAGAAGACCATGATCACCTATGGCACACGAATAAAATACTGGACCAACACTGTACCTATCTGAAAATGTATTCATTTAAACATCGATTTTTACTCGTAAAAAAAATGATGGCTTACTGTAAACATGCTTAATACCTAGTAGAAACCAGGTAAAGAGCATGTCTACAGAAAGTCATGATTTTTGATTCATAATTTTCAACGCTCAAAAAATCATCGGCAGCTGCCTAAATGAGACTGAAAAGCCTCTGTACTTCCATCGATCTACATTCTACAAGCTCTCCAAAAATGGAATTCAATTTTTTTCTTTTTTCCTGGATGGCACATATTTCTGGCCATGTCAAAAACCGAATAAATTATACATAACTATTTTGATATGGCCAGAAATATGAATCATTCAAAATAAATAACACAATGTGTGACCTGGTTTATGGATTCCAAATCCACCTTGACTGTCAGGTAGGTATTGTTACTTTTATTCTCTTGATTTTTACGTTTTCTTCCCTTGAAATTCGATTTTGAACTACCTATCAATTTTGTATTACTTCAGAAACGTTTTGAACTCAGTCATTGAATATTTGGAAACGAATAAGTTCGACCTAAAAAATTCCGCCGTGACTTGGAATCAAACCGTCACCTCTCCGAATCGCTTGCTCTTGTTCACTCAGTCTTCAAAATAAACTGTATCTCTGCAACCTTAAAAAAAACTCACCATTACAAATCACTCCTGCTCTTGTCTCATTTGAGAAAGAGAAATCCCATTTAATAATAAGAATAATGCCAACCTTAAAAAAAACTCACCATTACAAATCACTCCTGCTCTTGTCTCATTTGAGAAAGAGAAATCCCATTTAATAATAAGAATAATGGTTTTTTTCTTGTAGGTAACTCAAACAATCTCTTGCTTGCTTGACATAATATTAGGTTATTCCGACTTCAGTACAATTAGGTGTTGACCTGCCCTTGGAATACAAACCATTAGCTGTTCTAAGTGTTATTCTACATTTCGTAAAATCGTAGAAGCCCTACCCATTCTTTTAGCTGTTTGCCCCTACAGCTAAGCCTCTGAGTTGGCTTTTTGTGTATGCTTTAATAAGAGAAATTCTCCCCTCTTTTTTATTGATTTTAACCAACTTTCTGTGACCACTGACCAAGCCCATGTGTTACATTCCAGATCAAACAGCCTGGAATGATGCGTCTTCACTACCAAGGCAAGAGTCATGTGAAGCGAATGAAAGGCTGGAAGCTGTTTGCCCCTACAGCTAAGCCTCTGAGTTGGCTTTTTGTGTATGCTTTGATAAGAGAAATGCTCCCCTCTTTTTATTGATTTTAACCAACTTTCTGTGACCACTGAGCAAGTCCATGTGTTACATTCCAGATCAAACAGCCTGGAATGATGCGTCTTCACTACCAAGGCAAGAGTCATGTGAAGCGAATGAAAGGCTGGATGTACAAAACCAAGCATGAACATCGGATGAGCGTAGACCAGATAGAATCCATTTGTGAACCAAAAGCCATAGGCGCTCCTTCGGCTGATGAAGTGGTAGAACCAGGCCCGGTCTCAGCGCCCAGTGAGGATAAGAACCTAGATGACCAGGACCATGAAGTGGTAGAACCAGGCCCGGTCTCAGCGCCCAGTGAGGATAAGAACCTAGATGACCAGGACCGACTGGAAACCAGGTTCAATTCCCGGTGGAGTCGAAGTCTCTTTAACTCTGTGCTTGGAGTTCGGGGTGCGCTCAGTCTCGTGAAGACATTATGTAGGCTACTTTTATTGGCATTAATGGAGTAAAGAGATTATATGGAGATTGGCTGCAAGGAGGTGCTTTGTAACCACACAAGTTGTGAAAAGGTACTGCTGTACAAGAAATAATTTTATTAGAATAGATCAGTTGCGCTTACTTGGGTGATGTTTCAAAGTCATAGAGCAGGAAAAATGAGGACCAACGGAATTTTTCTTTTTACAAAGTGTGGTCCTTCGAAAGTTGCTCCTGCTTTACTTGTGACCGTCAACATAATCACCTCTAAGATCAAAGCTTTTTTTTCTTCAATTTTGTATTAAGTTTGAAAATAAATCAATCGATGTATTCTTTACAGTTGTGAAGTTCACTTCCAAATTAAGTATCTTCCGAGATGGAATTTAAAATAATGATAGTTTTTGCAACCGTCACGGCATACGCTCCCATAGGCGATGACGTCATAATTCATGACTCCCGCTTCGTTCGTTTGTGCGCAAGCGTTTCTGCGCATTTTGACGTGAAATCTGACGTCACACCTCTTCGAACTTTTTCATTAGGACGTAGAACGGCAATTAAAAATTGAATTTTCGACCTTTTACAGTTACTTTTTCCAAGTTTCGACCTCAGATTTGGATTTTTCACAACTTTTTACGTAGGAATCGACCTTCTATTAATAATATTTTCCCAATTGCAACTCCTCCATTGAATGACAAACTAAAAAGGGGATCTTATTTGTGTAAGTCTTACACCAACCCACCTCTGTGGCCGAGTAGTTTAAAGCACTGACTCTCAGCCTGGATATGCTGGGTTCGAATCTCGGCCGGAACGGACATTTTCCGTTAGTAGATATGTAATGCAAAAGTGGTTCCTACGTAGTTACCTGTTATGGCCAGTTTTTGGTTTCTATGTTCTATCAAAAATTGATATCTCAGGATCGGTTTAGATTTTCGCAAAATCCTTTCTTATTGCACACCTAAACCATTAAAGGAATATTCCTACCAAATTTCAGCTTTCTAGGTGTTGTGGTTCAGGAGATAGAGCGATCAGTGTGTGAATATGAAATGTGAAAAAGTGAATGGATCTTGATTTTGTAATATAAGATTATTTTTCGTTTTGAAGAAATGTTATATGTTAAGAGAGAACAGTGCCCAACTACTTTTCTTTTAGTCAGATGACTGACTGATTTGCTTTGATTTGACAGGACTATCCCTCGTGAAGTGTTCCATTGTGACCAGTGTACGATTCACTTCAAGGATGAAGAAGAATTGGCCTTACATAACAAACAAGGACACCACTCCATTCCACTGAGTACCACCAAGTTAAGCAACGCCGAGCCTGCTAAGGTGACACAGCCGAGTCCAGAGAAAGAAATTGGGGAGGTGGGCGAGTATGATATTAGAAATGTGGATGTGAATGCTCTGCTTAAACAGTATAACATGATAACATAGGTACTAGCAAAATCAGTCCGGTACGAAAAGGTCACTAGTATGTCCAAAAATCAAATAGGTAGTTATGGAAAAAAGAAAATCTTTCTCTCTCAATCTCGAAGGAAAATCTTCGAAACAAAATAGTACACAAGCAACGCCATAAAGTGTCATAAGCAATTAAAGTTCCTCATAAAAAAGACTTGGTTATAATTATTTATGTACATTCAATTTAAAATAATTTCCAGTCTCTCTCTCTCTCTCTCTCTCTCTCTCTCTCTCTTCACTTAGTTATCTAAATGCAATCTGTTTAATTCTTCTTTCCCTCCCTCCCTTCTCTCTTCCTCTCTTTATCTGCATCTTCTTCATTCCTTTTCCTAATGTTTATTGTTCAACTATCTTTTTCTCGCCTATTTCAACAAGATTATCTATTCTCTCTTTTTCATTATCTCCCTCTCTTCCCTCTTTCCCATCCTCTCCCTCCAGTTAAGAGGAAGGGGAGGGGAAGGGGGGATAAGAAGAAGAAGAAGGACCAGGAAAAGAAGGAGGAGGAAGGGTAGATAGTGTAAAATGAATATAAAAATCTGAGCTCACAGAATAAGGAAAGGATGTATATTAAAATTGGTACCTATACAAATATTCTATACAATAGGGTGCATGAAAAGTGTCCTTTGGTCAATATCTCCATTGTAACGTCACCATTTGCTCTTGTTCTTCCCACATCAGAAGGATGGCACAAAAAAAAACCTTCAATGGAAAAAAATAAATTATTAGGCTAAAATCATGGTGGAGTACAATAGAATATACTAACTTGTTGTATTTCTTAGACTGAAATTATGGCAGAATATACATTGTTTAAACTGCATAGAAGTTCTATGATGATTATAAAAAGTTCTAGTGGCACAAAAAAAAACCTTCAATGTTCAATGGAAGAAATAAATTATTTAGGCTAAAATTAAGATCATGGTGGAGTAGAATAGAATATAGGTACTTGTTGTATTTCTTAGACTGAAATTATGGCAGAATATACATACATTGTTTAAACTGCATAGAAGTTCTATGATAGAACTGAAATAATGCCAATGAACTAATGATTATAAAAAGTAGTCAATTTTATTTAGGTACAATGTGGGAGGGAAATAGGTGCATATTGGTAAATTTTAGGAACCTTGTCCCTCATTCACCCTGTAGGGATTTTTATTTCGCCATCATAAATTTTCTATACGTATTTTGATTTGGGGTGGAAATATTGTATATGTTGCTAATGAACTAATGATTATAAAAAGTAGTCAACTTTATTTAGGTACAATGTGGGAGGGAAATAGGAACATATTGGTAAATTTTAGGAGCCTCGTTCCTCATTCACCCTGTAGGGATTTTTATTTCGCCATCATAAATTTTCTATACGTATTTTGATTTGGGGTGGAAATATTGTATATGTGGAGTCAATTTTATTTAGGTACAATGTGGGAGGGAAATAGGTACATATTGGTAAATTTTAGGAGCCTCGTCCCTCATTCACCCTGTAGGGATTTTTATTTCGCCATCATAAATTTTCTATACGTATTTTGATTTGGGGTGGAAATATTGTATAATATGTGGAGCACGTATCTAGGTATGTATGGTGTATGGCGAACGTATTTATGGTCGAGTCTGATATATGGTCGTAAGGCTATACAGGATGGAAAGTGGCAATCATACTGCGGAGGTCTTATGGTCCAGAAACCGAAGAGAGAAGGAGGACAGGATTTGAGATAGCCAATCAAAATGCTAAACAGATAAAGTTCGCCCTGGGTGGGACTCGAACCCTCAACCTAGCGCTTAATGTGGAGCACGTATCTATGTATGGCGAACGTATTTATGGTCGAGTCTGATATATATAGTCGTATGGCTATACAGGATGGAAAGTGGCAATCATACTGCGGAGGTCTTATGGTCCATAAATCGAAGAGAGACGGAGGACAGGATTTGAGATAGCCAATCAAAATGCTAAACAGATAAAGTTCGCCCTGGGTGGGACTCGAACCCTCAACCTAGCGCTTAAAAGGCAGACGCACTACGCTCCAAGCTTACTAATCTGGGTCTTTTCCTCTAGTATCTCAAAGGGGCCAAATCTTTACATGCCTTCATTCTAGCTGTCATTGGAAACATGGAATCCAGGATGCCCAGAAGAAGGTTGTACATATTACTCATAATAGTCATAACATATGTTGGCATAAAACCGGCTTTCGGCTTTCTATGTTTTAAGTGGCAAGTACGACCACTATGTTTAACGTTTGTATATTTGTACCTTGTGAGATACTATTTCCAGATGAGAATATACCTCTAGTATCTCAAAGGGGCTAAATTAATAAAACATGCCTTCATTCTAGCTATGTATCATTGGAAACATGGAAACCAGGATGCCCAGAAGAAGGTTGTACAATGTACATATTACTCATATCTTGGCATAAAACTGGCTTTCGGTTTTCTATGTTTTAAGTGGCAAGTACGACCACTATGTTTAACGTTTGTATATTTGTACCTTGTGAGATACTATTTCCAGATGAGAATATGCTTCGTGAAATTGCTATCTTTCCCAGATTGTCTTGTTGGACCATGAAAGGAAACTAACCAAAGTCACCCTGTAGGGACGAATATATTTTGGCACAGGTTCTGAACTTTTACCTCTCTAATGTTTTGTTAAGTTCTGGGGTGATGGTGTAAAAGGTTGGGCGAAAATTAAACGCAATCTGGTAACTCGTCATAAGGAATTTGGCCCAATTCAATTTAATCAAATGATCCGACTCAATTTAAAATACATTAACTTCCTAGCCCTCTAACTAGACATGTTAGCGGGCTAGGACCAAACTAATGCGACTTTCAGTTGGTACTGTTGACATCCAATTTAGAGATTGGTGGTTCGAATCCAAGTCAAATCATGAGATTGCGTGGAGTGTAAAATTCATTTGTGATAAAATAAGCATTCCCAATTACAAAGATTTTCCGCTAACTAGACATGTTAGCGGGCTAGGACCAAACTAAAGCGACTTTCAGTTGGTACCGTGGACTTCCAATTTAGAGATTAGTGGTTCGAATCCAAGTCAAATCATGAGATTGCGTGGAGTGTAAAATTCATTTGTGATAAAATAAGCATTCCCAATTACGAATATTTCACGCTAACTAGACATGTTAGCGGGCTAGGACCAAACTAATGCGACTTTCAGTTGGTACCGTGGACTTCCAATTCAGAGATTAGTGGTTCGAATCCAAGTCAAATCATGAGATTGCGTGGAGTGTAAAATTAATTTGTGATAAAATAAGCATTCCCAATTACGAAGATTTTTTTATGATTCTTCTATACTCCTCCTCCTCCTCCTCCTCCTCCTCCTCCTCCTTGTCATCCACCCACCCCACCGAGAGGTTGGGGTGGGGAGGGAAAGATTTTTTATGATTCTTCTACTCCTCCTCCTCCTCCTCCTCGTCATCCACCCACCCCACCGAGAGGTTGGGGTGGGGAGGGAGGTGCCATTTTCGCCTTCCCATTATTTAGCTCATTTTCATTCTTACTAGAATATTTCTTATGATTCTTCTACTCCTCCTCCTTCTCCTCCTCCTCCTCATCCACCCACCCCACCGAGAGGTTGGGGTGGGGAGGGAGGTGCCATTTTCGCCTTCCCATTATTTAGCTCATTTTCATTCTTACTATGAATTCATTCAGTCCATTTATTTTCCCATTCCCGAGTCACTTCTTACAGCCAATGAGCTCGCCAGATCTTGTGCTACGTTCGTTTTTATTTCCAAAAGGAAGCTCAAGGTTTCCTGTAAATATTCGACACTCATAATGGCCATTATTATTACCATTATTAGCTACTATTGGAACGGGAGAAGGTGCTGTTTTCATTTCGCATATATTTCATTTTCAATCTCCAATATGAAAGTCAACCCCACCCCCTTTCTGACCTTTATTTAACCCTCCAATTGGGTAAATGCTACTTTTTCACCTCCGTGGGTATCTATGTTAAAAGCTTGACTTGAAACATACCTCATATATTTCATTTTCAATCTCCAATATGAAAGTCAACCCCACCCCCTTTCTGACCTTATTTAACCCTCCAATTGGGTAAATGCTACTTTTTCACCTCCGTGGGTATCTATGTTAAAAGCTTGACTTGAAACATACCTACATTAGTCACTAAAACTAATTGTCATAAGAGAAACTTGGTACATTTAAATGACAATGGCACATTACAACAAAAAAATTAGGAACTTTTTCCTTAGTTCTTCATACAGCTCTTCCTCCATGTTCTTCGGATTTTAAAAATTTCAACTGTTTGAACTTCATTCGTTTTTATTTCCAAAAGGAAGCTCAAGGTTTCCTGTAAATATTCGACACCCATAATGGCCATTATTATTACCATTATTAGCTACTATTGGAACGAGAGAAGGTGCTGTTTTCATTTCGCATATATTTCATTTTCAATCTCCAATATGAAAGTCAACCCCACCCCCTTTATGACCTTTATTTAACCCTCCAATTGGGTAAATGCTACTTTTTCACCTCCGTGGGTATCTATGTTAAAAGCTTGACTTGAAACATACCTATAGATATAGGTTACAACTTATACCTAAGACAAAAAAAATTGAAAATCCAAAAAATCCCCATTTTTCGCCCCATTTTTTCCCAAAAATTTCTTCGCCCCAAAAAAGCCCCAAAAACATTTTTTCGCCCCAAAATGGGGCGAGAAATCCCCAATCTGGCAACCCTGGAACATAGCGCTCTTTTGAGGGTGTGTTTATGAACAGGGCTGAGATGAGCTCGGACGACGTGAGATAGCTGTCCCGGCGGCAATTTTTAAAATTCATTTTTTAGGAACTTTTTTCCTTAGTTCTTCATACAGCTCTTCCTCCATGTTCTTCAGATTTTAAAAATTTCAACTGTTTGAACTTCAAGCTTTTGTTTTTCTCTTTCTTCCCCTTCAGTCTCATCTAAATAATTGAGCTCCTATATTAGGAACTTTTTCCTTAGTTCTTCATACAGCTCTTCCTCCATGTTCTTCGGATTTTAAAAATTTCAACTGTTTGAACTTCAAGCTTTTGTTTTTCTCTTTCTTCCCCTTCAGTCTCATCTAAATAATTGAGCTCCTATTTCTCTACATTTATTTGCACAAGGCGCCATGCCATGGGAGCCTTCCTTTGAGATCTCCTGATCTATCAAAACAGGGCTTGCAACTCTTTTGTCCTCTTTAAAGGTAAGATAAATTATTCCATAATTTTAATTGCAATATCGCCCTCAAGAGACACGTATTTTTTCCCGTTTTGAAAACAAAGTACAAGAGATAAAAGAAGCGCAGTACCTGACATAGCTGTACCTACTTGATTTACCTTCCTGTATTTACAAAATTTTGTGAAAAGCGAAAGACAAATGAAATAAAAAAAAAAGGTTTAAAGAAAGAAAGGTGGGGTTGGTGGATTGGTGGATACTGTTGTTTTCCTCCCTGAGTAAAATCGAAAGTTAGATAGGTATCAGCATAAAGAATTGTAATTCAATTTCAACTATTAGTAAGATAAATTATTCCATAATTTTAATTGCAATATCGCCCTCAAGAGACACATATTTTTTCCCGTTTTGAAAATAAAGTACAAGAGATAAAAGAAGCGCAGTACCTGACATAGCCGTACCTACTTGATTTACCTTCCTGTATTTACAAAATTTTGTGAAAAGCGAAAGACAAATGAAAAAAAAGGTTTAAAGAAAGAAAGGTGGGGTTGGTGGATACTGTTGTTTTCCTCCCTGAGTAAAATCGAAAGTTAGATAGGTATCAGCATAAAGAATTGTAATTCAATTTCAACTATTGATTTGGAACAACGGGGGAACTGTGTCAAGAAATTTTTTGTTGTTTCCAGCAGCTTGTTTGGGGGGGTAAAAAAAATATACAAAATGAATTTTATATTTTTTCGTTACTTTCCTAAATTTGGGTACTTATTTACTGCAACTATTCTAAGATCTAGGCAAGTATGCAGTATGCACTAACATAAAATAAAGTGCAATATGTATTAAATTTGCCTGTCTCAGTGTCTTGTGACTGCAGTCATTACTTGGGAGAGAGGCAGTGGTAGCAAAACTTTTAATAAAAACTTCAAGTTATTAAGTTTTTTTTCCTGATGTTTATCCTTACCTACCTTTAATTTTAAAGATGAGAATATCCAAGGGAAAAGGTTGAAGTAATCCAATTTAAACAGAGACTATTGATTTGGAACAACGGAGGAACTGTGACAAGAAATTTTTTTGTTGTTTCCAGCAGCTTGTTTGGGGGGGTAAAAAAAATATACAAAATGAATTTTATATTTTTTCGTTACTTTCCTAAATTTGCATAAGATTTTAAGTAATAGGAAAGAAAAGAAAGTGGAATTCGCAGAAGAGGAAGAAATAAGATAAGATAGAGGCTGACGAAGAAATTGAAATTTGAATTCTGTAATGAAGGAATTTTGTTCAAAGGAGAAAGAGGTTCAAATTCAAACATTACTACTCCCACGCTGCATTACATTATACAGAGGTGTTAGACCTTTGATCATATCTGGAAGAGCCCTTTAAAAAATAAAGGTCATAGAAATTAAAGAACTTTCGGTAAGGTGAACCTTATTTTTTTAATGCCTCAGCCTAAATTGGGATGATTATTATTTGCTTTGTAAAATAACTTGAGATAAAAATAAAAAGTACAGCTTTTTTGCATTGTAGGTGGGTACCTACAGAGGGTAGGTATGTACTTACTTATGAGTAGGTAGGTGATTATGCAAATACATATTAGAAAAGCCTAAATTGGGATGATTATTATTTGCTTTGTAAAATAACGAGATAAAAATAAAAAGTACAGCTTTTTTGCATTGTAGGTGGGTACCTACAGAGGGTAGGTATGTACTTAGTACTTACTTATGAGTAGGTAGGTGATTATGCAAATACATATTAGAAAGTTATACTTTTAGTGCAGTGACATTGATTGGGAGCTTGGGGAATCACGACTTCCTATCTTCTAACTTTCTCATTCCTACATTCTCTCTTATCTCATATTAATTAACCACCCATATTAGAAAGTTATACTTTTAGTGCAGTGACGTTGATTGGGAGCTTGGGGAATCACGACTTCCTATCTTCTAACTTTCTCATTCCTACATTCTCTCTTATCTCATATTAATTAACCACCCAGCACCCAGCCCACATAACAATAATTTACTCGTACACCATAGAAGTTCTGAAGTTCAGATTTTCCAGTATACTTGTTTTAAGAGACGTCTGATCTTGAGCCCTTTAAAAAATAAAGGTCATAGAAATTAAAGAACTTTCGGTAAGGTGAACCTTATTTTTTTTTAATGCCTCAGCCTAAATTGGGATGATTATTATTTGCCTTGTAAAATAACTTGAGATAAAAATAAAAAGTACAGCTTTTTTTGCATTGTAGGTGTGGGTACCTACAGAGGGTAGGTATGTATTTACTTATGAGTAGGTAGGTGATTATGCAAATACATATTAGAAAGTTATACTTTTAGTGCAGTGACGTTGATCGGGAGCTTGGGGAATCACGACTTCCTATCTTCTAACTTTCTCATTCCTACATTCTCTCTTATCTCATATTAATTAACCACCCTGCCCACATAACAATAATTTACTCGTAAACCATAGAAGTTCTGAAGTTCAGATTTCCCAGTATACTTGTTTTAAGAGACGTCTGATCTTTAAGAGTATACTTGAAACTTTCTTTGCCAGTCTAGCTTTCTAAATTTTACTCGTACACCATAGAAGTTCTGAAGTTCAGATTTTCCAGTATACTTGTTTTAAGAGACGTCTGATCTTTAAGAGTATACTTGAAACTTTCTTTGCCAGTCTAGCTTTCTAAATTCGCCCTACAGGCAGATATGACATATTATGTAGGTCACATGGGAAAAGCAACAGTCAAAAAGTAATTTTTTCAAGAGAAAACATTCAGTTCTTAACACGGTTTATTTTATAAAGTAAAAAAAAAAAAAAAATGTAGGTACCTAGGTACCGGGTAAATATTTCCAAGTACCCTCCTACTTAGAAGAAAGAAATTAATACAGACCTACTTAAAAAGATTTTGTAGGTTAAGAAACTAATATTAAGTATGTAGGTACCAGAATATTTCCAAGTACTTACACTTCTACTTGGAATAGAGAATAAATAAAAATAAAATGAAGTCGAAATAAACAAATCTTTTTCTTCAAAGCGATTTTGCAGCTACATAAAATAAATTCAGTCATTGATCACGGTAGGTAACATTATGTATGCGTGTCTACCTATGCCCTTCTTTTCGCAGCACATATACCTTCCTCATCAAATGTATTGGTACGTGGTAGCTTACAGTGTGGCAGAGAGAGAGAGAGAGTCAGAGAGAGAGAGAAAGAGAGAGAGAGGGAGAGAGGGAGAGAAAAAGAGAGAGAGGGAGAGAGAGAGAGAGAGAGAGAGAGAGAGGGAGGTAGGAATATAGGAAGGGAGAAGGAGCAAGAGAGGTAAAAATACATGTAGGAAAATGGAACGAAAAAGGAGGGGGGGGAGTGAAAATATAAGAGAGGGAGGAGGCGAAAGAGAGATAAAAATATAGGGGGGAGGAGAAAGGGAGGGAGTGAGGGAAATTATTGCAATCTGGGACATGGGTAGTTGGGTAGGCACTTTATTCATATTCCATACCTGGTAGTATTTCAATATCCAATTTATATCCCACGTTCGCGTTCGTAGGGATACCGTTAAGGCTCAATTACACTGAAGCAATATCTAGCATACCGCAATTACTGCACTGAAAACATGCTTCAAAAACCATCTCAATACCCCCCGATACCCCCCCCCCTTATACCTAGACTACTGGTTATAGGGGACTTTAGTCCTATCCCAGCAGGATAAACAAGGTATATTCTATTCTATTCTCAATCGGCGATCACCATGGGGTTGAGTTTGGAGTGGAGTTGATCCGTGTACTGAGTGGGTAGTGGCCCTTGGCCTGTTCCTCTAACCCCACCACACACTCATGGACCTCTGGATGAGGCCGGTACAGGTGGCTAAGTTCCTGAACCTACCCCTGGGCAAGAGTTTGGAGAGGAATCTTGATCCGGAGTTACTGCTACAATTCTGATACAACAA
>NW_007377697.1:253643-261110 GCF_000475195.1 Diaphorina citri
TCTAAAAAAAAAAAAAACTGAGGAGGGAGAAATAAGGAAAGTCGAATAAATGCTGTTACGAAAGACAAAAGAGCCTGCTTTGTAAGCGCTAGCTCGCGATTTTGATTTCGAACTTTTCCTCCCAAGCAAACTTTATCATCGACAGATAAAGTTCGTTCTCGGAACGACTGGCCTTTTTCCTTTATCCTGTCCTCCTCTCTCCGATTTCGGGACGATATGACCGCCGATGTTTGTTATTGCTGATAAAAATGAACACTACCCTGTTACAGTATCCTCTAGTTTCCTAGTCCAATGTAAGCTTCTACGAGTGACTGATAAAATCCGGTCGTATCGGATCAAGTTTCATCACTTCAGTATAGAACCAAGGATGAAAGAAGCACCTAAAACCGCTTGAACATTGACATTTAAACATGTCATTGTCAAATTGTCATGATGTTGCCTAACATTCAGATAAGTTTGGGATTTGAGGAATGGCGAAGGCCGGACGAGCCAAGAAGCAGACGGATTATGATGGATATGACGTGGGCGGTTTTGATGGAGAGCCGGATGGGGCTGACGGTGGAGATGGAGCAGATCCGGAGTATGCCGGAGAGGATGATGGGGAGGGGGGTGATTATGATTATTATAAGTAGATAGGGAACTAGGAAATCAACAACTTGAGGTGATTATGATTACTATAAGTAGATAGGGAACTAGGAAATCAACAACTTGATAGTTATGAATGTTATGATAAATAATAATATGTAATCTACGTGCCTACCTCTTCCCTTGTTGAAGAGATATGAATTTTGTTTGTAAAATAATTAAGAACAAAGTTCAAATGAAGACCTACTTTGCACAATTATCTCTTGTTTAAAAGTAGGTACCTACCTTTGTATGTAGTATTAGGTATGCACTATGTACCTACTTATACTTACAGAGAAAAACAATTGTTATAAGTACCACCCTACCTGTCTACCTATTTATAGCAGTAGGTATATGAGTACCTACACAAAGGATACATGTTGCCCACATTTTTGGGGTATGCCCTTGAATTCAACCTACGTATTATACCCATCCTTCTCCATCTCTTCCTCAAACAGGTAGGGAATAAATAGGTATGATTTGACTTAAATGGAACCGATTCTGATGGTGCATAACCATAACTCGAATTTCCTATGGTTTAATACAGGGCCTATCATTCCACTCCTTTGAAATACAATGGACTCCAAAAATTTCTTTGTTGAGCTGTTATAAGTGTAGGTTTATGCTGACCCCTAAATAATTTTAATGTGAATCTGTAAACCCAGGTGTAACATACTTAAATGCCAAGTAGATGCGTATTTTTCTATTTTAATTGAGGTTATAATTTTATTATGTAGGTACCTATACCTACTTGCATAATAATCATACATGGAACAATAAATTGAAAAATATTTTTCTTTCATAATTTTCATAGAGTTAATGGTGGAAAATAGGGACATGGAACATTGCCTGGCATTGTACCATTTCTACCACTACCACCATGAAAACTGTGATCAAAAACGCCCTACAAAATGTACCAGAAGTACCTAAGTAGAATCAAGAAAAGTATTGTCATTTTTGTTGAACAGTAATTGACTCGATAGAGTAGGTATTTGAGGGGTTGGAGGACAGGATAGGAAATACAGACTTCTGGAAACTAAGGGATTTTAAGCATTGAATATACCCTATACGCCTATACCCTGCTAAATTTAAATATGATTTTCCTGAGTAGGTGAAATACCTAGGCAACCTAGGATAGACAAACATTCTGTCTCCAATGAGATACATTAGTAAATACTTACCGATATATATATACTTGTAAATCTGTCCAAGGACAGGTATCAGTACAACTTTCTCCACTTTTCTCTATCTTGTGCATCCTCTCTTAACTCGTATTTTTCTTTCATAATTTTCATAGAGTTAATGGTGGAAAATAGGGACATGGAACATTGCCTAGCATTGTACCATTTCTACCACTACCACCACCACCATGAAACTGTGACTAGAAAATGTACCAGAAGTACCTAAGTAGAATCAAGAAAAGTATTGTTATTTTTGTTGAACAGTAATTGACTCGATAGAGTAGGTATTTGAGGGGTTGGAGGACAGGATAGGAAATACAGACTTCTGGAAACTAAGGGATTTCAAGCATTGAATATACCCTATACCCTGCTAAATTTAGGTATGATTTTCCTGAGTAGGTGAAATACCTAGGCAACCTAGGATAGACAAACGTTCTGTCTCCAATGAGATACATTAGTAAATACTTACCGATATTGAGTATCTATTATCCTTGGACTATTATAAAACCAGTTTTTCACTGTCCTAAAGGTAAAACTTTACAAATAAATCAGAAAAACACCATTTTCCTAAAAAATTAGCACAATTTTTCAACATTTTCACAAAATTTTCAGAATGTAAACAAAAAAATCTACGCTGTGAAGTTAGCGAAATCTGACGCTTTGTTCGAGTTGTGAACATAGCGCTCTTTTGAAAGAGGGGAGATTCCTCATGGAGGTTGAAAACAGTGGAGAAAGCGTTTGGTGTAAAGTGAAGCCGATAATGATATGACTCATTGCCCGCGAACTTTTTAAATAAAACTATGTACCTAGCTACTATTAAATAAAATAATGTGGGTAGGTACGTAAATTATCCATTACCATATGGATACACGTTAGGTATATTTTAAATTTAAAGAGATGGAGATGCAGTTTGTGATGATAACGACAATGTTTGATTTATGCTTAAGCGCTGAAGCTGGAAATGGGAATACCTACCTACCTATTAATGCTTACTTACCTATCATGGGAGCCTAGATGTATAGGTACTTTTAATAAATATGTACCTATTAGGTACCTACTTATGCCTAATCCTAAAAGTAACAAACATTGCGTTGGTGCATTTCAAAATAAAACTATGTACCTACCTAGCCACTATAAAATAAAATAATGTGGGTAGGTACACAAATTATCCATTACCATAAGGATACACGTTAGGTATATTTTAAATTTAAAGAGATGCAGTTTGTGATGATAACGACAATGTTTGATTTATGCTTAAGCGCTGAAGCTGGAAATAGGAATACCTACCTACCTATTAATGCTTACCTATCATGGGAGCCTAGACGTATAGGTACTTTTAATAAATATGTACCTATTAGGTACCTACTTATGCCTAATCCTAAAAGTAACAAACATTGCGTTGGTGCATTTCAAAGATACCCAAGACAATTTCCAATCCCTAAATACCTCAACACCATTAATAACGATGTCTTCTTTAGCACACTTCATTGCAGATATTGGAGATGGGTCCCACCTCCACTTTATGGAGCCCTAATCCTAAAAGTAACAAACATTGCGTTGGTGCATTTCAAAGATACCCAAGGCAACTTCCAATCCCTAAAATACCTCAACACCATTAATAACGATGTCTTCTTTAGCACACTTCATTGCAGATATTGGAGATGGGTCCCACCTCCACTTTATGGAGAGGAAGTCCACAGGGTGTAAGGATGAAGAATTAGACGGCAGAAATAATAAAGCGCTGTCGATATAAAATGGAAGGGGTAACGAAACGACGCAATCAATCCATTTTCATCCCTTTCACTATTTGCGGTCCCTATGGGTCTTTCTGGGCGGTGCCCGATGCCGGAAAGGGTGTAGGTAATCTAATCAGAGTAGATTAGGTTCCTACTAGAGTATTACCTAGCTACAGTACACCTTCTAATCATAAAATCTTACCTAACATACCTATGAACCTATATCGGTAAGTATGCACCTAGGTTCCTACGTATTCTATCTAATCATCAGAGTAGATTAGGTTTCTACTAGAGTATTACCTAACTACAGTACACCTTCTAATCATAAAATCTTACCTAACATACCTATGAACCTATATCGGTAAGTATGCACCTAGGACCTAGGTTCCTACGTATTCTTGGTCTTATTTTCGTTTTGAAGAAAAAGAAGAAGAAGAAAAAGAGGAGGAGGAGGAAGAGGCAGAAGATTATTAGAAAAAAACCCAAGATTCAAAAGTTCCAAGAACAGTTTTAGGGAAATTGACCTTTTCATGTCCAAAATTCAGCATCCTCGTAGCAAAAGGACAGATTTAGTCTGATCTGAGTTGTACGTACAAACGTACATAAAGAAGAAGAAGAAGAGGAGGAGGAAGAGGCAGAGGATTATTAGAAAAAAAAAACCAAGATTCAAAAGTTCCAAGAACAGTTTTAGGAAAATTGACCTTTTCATGTCCAAAATTCAGCATCCTCGTAGCAAAAGGACAGATTTAGTCTGATCTGAGTTGTACGTACAAACGTACATCAATTACATATATCCGCTTGTAACCCACCCCATCTGCCTCCCTTTTTTTTCTCTTTCTCTCTCTCTCTCTCTCTCTCTCCCTTTCTCCCTCTCTCCCTCCTGGAGTAGGTAGGTACACTCATGTACATACATTCAGGCCTCTCATCCCTCTAAGCACTATCCTCTTCCTCCTCCTCCTCCTCCTCCTCCTCCTCCTCTCCCTCTCCACTCTCTCTCTCTCTCTCTTTTTTTTCACCCTTCTCTCTATTTCCCTTCCTTCTTCTACCTACCTTCCTCTCACCCTCCCTCCTCCTCTCCCACTCTCTCTTTTCCACTCTTCTCCGTCTCTCTTTCCTCCTGTCTCTATTTTCCTTCCCTCCTTTATATATACCTTCCTCTCTTCCTTCTCCTCTCCCTCTCTATATTTCCCTTCCTTCCTCCCTCTACTTTCCTTTCTCTTCCTCCTCCTCCGATGAGGCCGGTACAGGTGGCTAAGTTCCTGAACCTACCCCTGGGCAAGAGTTTGGAGAGGAATCTTGATCCGGAGTTACTGCTACAATTCTGATACAACAAAAACAATGGTCACCATGAGGCAACATTCAGCAGCATGCTTCGAAAAGTTTACATTGGATTCATATGGTCTTGAATCATGCTAGATGTTGCATTCAAGCTACTTCACTGTATCATACAATCATACTACAATACTACATGTTGGTTTGAAACATGCATCACTGTATCATGCTACATGTTGCTTTGAAGCATGGTTCACTGCAGCATGTTTTATGTTGCCTCACTGTAATATCACCTTTAGGTAGAGGTAAATATGGAAGTATAGGTTTCTGATGAAGGTGAGGTGACATTATTTGAAATCACAATTGACTGCCTCCTCTCACTGTCAATGATAGGTATACTGCTCGTTATTCAGTCAAGTCTTTTTTTTTATGTAAAATAATGCCTACCTACCCTCACATAACGCGTTGAGTTGAGTACGCGATTTGTAAACGGTTGATCTTTGCTAGCAGATAAAATTTCATTCCGCGGCTGGGATTGAAGCCACGCCCTACCCTCTATCAGGCGAGCGTCTTGAACACTATATATCACATAGAGATAGTATAGATACTGGACTCCGCAAACACAGGGCCGTATCCAGGATTTTGTCGAGGGGAGGGGGGGCTCTCTTTTGAGAAAAATTGAGCTCCCCCCCCCCTCCTGCGCACACAGGAATTTCGGCCCTGCGCACACAGGAATTTCGTCAGAAAAGACCCAAGTTTCAATGTAATGTAACTATGTAGTATATTTTGTTCTGTTTTAGATGATGATACTGATAGGTCAGGTAGTTCTGACCCTTTTGTATTCTGTGACCTGCAGAAATCACTCGGGAAAAAGGGCCCTATAGGGCCATCACGAAGGCCCAAAATCAAATCTAGAATGACCCTTCGAGAGTTATGAGTTGTGGTAACAGACACACTAAAGGCAAAATCCTATAATTAAAACATACTCGTAGAGCTCAATTTGTTCCTTCAAAAATTAGTCCACAGAAACTGATTACACTCTGATAAAGGTATACCAATCACTGCCTATCTACACACATATTTTATAAATCTAAAACATAATGATTAAAATTGAAATTTTCTAACCTGCCGGAAATTACAACTATCGGTACTCTGCCTTCCTGTGAGCTAAATTATTGTGTTAGATGCTCATCAAATTGCTTATTTTATCAATCAAATCAAAATAATATTTTCATCTGACAATAGGTAGAGATAACTAGAAATTCAAATCATATGTATGAACAAGAACTGAAATTTATAATGCGTTTCAACTTACCTAATCTAATAAAGCCGGTATAATAGAAATTAATGTAATGACTTAGGTTGGTCGAACACCCACACTTCCACCGCCACCACTTATCCCCCCTCCCCTCCCTTTTCCAGATGAAGAGGACGAGGAATTCGATTTCGGCGGCGCTGAAAGCAAGCTCTCCTCTCAGATCAGCATGTTTCCCTCCGACGTGGAAATCATGGGCGAGATGGGACCTCAGAAGTTCCTCTCCCTGGATGACGTCAGTTTGAACGGGCAGATGGCGAAGGTTACTGATAGTTGGGACTTGGAGGAAAACAGGGACACTTTGGACCATTTTTCATCTCACAGGACACCTAGATCACAAGATGACGAACTCATACTGATAGTTGGGACTTGGAGGAAAACAGGGACACTTTGGACCATTTTTCATCGCACAGGACACCTAGATCACAAGATGACGAACTCTTTGATTTCGATGACGATGATGAATCAAACATTGGTATCGATCCAGTTGACTCTATTTTGTACTTTATTATCAAAGTTTCTTGAATGGAGATGAGAAATGCGACGGGACGAGTTAGTTTTTTGCTGATTTGTAGGGAGAGTGACAACGAAGGAAAAGAGATGCTCAAAGTGGACATTAGTTATGAATGTTATGATAAATAATAATATGTAATCTACGTGCCTACCTCTTCCCTTGTTGAAGAGATATGAGTTTTGTTTGTAAAATAATTAAGAACAAAGTTCAAATAAAGACCTACTTTGCCCAATTATCTCTTGTTTAAAAGTAGGTACCTACCTTTGTATGTAGTATTAGGTATGCACTATGTACCTACTTATACTTACAGAGAAAAACAGGTGGCTAAGTTCCTGAACCTACCCCTGGGCAAGAGTTTGGAGAGGAATCCTGATCCGGAGTTAGGTACTGCTACAACAACAACAATGGTCACCATGAGGCAACATTCAGCAGCATGCTTCGAAAAGTTTACATTGGATTCATATGGTCTTGAATCATGCTAGATGTTGCATTCAAGCTACTTCACTGTATCATACTACAATACTACATGTTGGTTTGAAACATGCATCACTGTATCATGCTACATGTTGCTTTGAAGCATGGTTCACTGCAGCATGTTTTATGTTGCCTCACTGTAATATCACCTTTAGGTAGAGGTAAATATGGAAGTATAGGTTTCTGATGAAGGTGACATTATTCGAAATCACAATTGACTGCCTCCTCTCACTGTCAATGATAGGTATACTGCTCGTTATTCAGTCAAGTTTCTTTTTTTTATGTAAAATAATGCCTACCTACCCTCACATAACGCGTTGAGTTGAGTACGCGATTTGTAAACGGTTGATC
>NW_007377698.1:0-14510 GCF_000475195.1 Diaphorina citri
ATTTCTATTCCAATTGTCCATTGTTTTTTTACAAGCTTAAAACAAAGCTATTACAATGATTTGTGCTGTATGGGAATATAATTCCAGATAATTAATACCGCATGCTTCTATTAAAATATTAATTTACATAAAATCTGTATAATATTATCTATATGTAATGTCAACAGGTAAGTCGTAGGATTAAAAATTGAACAGTTTTATTCAATAAGGGACTAAGCCGGATTGGGGGCTTTTTGCATAAATAAATTGAAAGTACAGTAGAACCTCCATTATTTCAACTCTCTCTATTATTTCAACTCTAAAATCCATTGTTTTTTTTTTTCTATCTTTGAAAAGATGTCCTATCTCGACAGAGAAAAAGATCATGGAAAATGATCATTTCAACTAGCCCCGGTCCCAATTAGTTGAAATGATCGAAATTTTACTGTATTGTGCTCGATTTTAGACAATCCTGGATACTTTGAACTTTGAATCCATCATCAATCTCACAACCGTTTTCAAACAATCACTTTCAACAAGCAGATTTTATAGTACAAATCCTCTCCACTTTTCTAAGATTCATCAGATTCATCACTATTTCCAATCCATCTATCACTTTTAGCTTTTAGTTCTATTCCCATTCGAGCAGGATAAACAAGGTGTATTCCATTCTATCGCGATTTAATTGTCTACAAATCAATGGATCCACAATAGCTTTTACAATGGTACATTGTAAGGATCTACATACAGGGTGTCCACCCTCAAACTGCTCAATAAGAAACGCGAACCCATTCGATTTGGCACTGAAAAACACAAAAGAGAGAATGCTTCTTTTTTGGTCCAAAAAAGTGTACCAGGGACTTGAATTTATCTATAAAAAGTCCAACAAACTGACTCTACAGGTTAACTTCAAACAGACAATTTGAAGTTGACATTTTCCTACGGGACACTTTGAAGGTGAACACCCTGTATGTATGTGCACAGTTTACTAGAAGTGCTTAAAGCTTAGAGGTCATCTGATGTCACAAGGAGGAATTTCACCATCGGGTCAAAAGCTAGGCCGGGGTCGGCACCAATTATTCCATCATTTGTTTGTTTCTTTTCCACGGTGTTTGTTTCCCTTCATCTGAATTATACAGGGTGTTTCAAAGTTTTTTTTCTTTTTTTTTTTTTCACTAGAGGTTTCACGACACTGTATCTTCTTGTTGTTTTTTTTTTCTCCACCTTTTCCCGTGTACAGACGGGGCCGGCGTTTTTCGTCAGCCTCTCAATCTGCCCTAACTAAGGTGATTGCTTTGGGCTGGCATTTGGTTTTGGCTACTATAGCTTTAACGAGCGGATGCCCTTCGCCCTCAACCTTTGCTATGTCTTTAGCAAGGGGAATTCAGGCTGGTATACTCCCTGTTTAAAGTCCCCCAGCCAGACTAAGATTGTACATTCCGGTATTGGATTCAAATTCATGTTAAGTCTGAGGTAAGTCTGAAAATACCCTGTAGAATAAAATTATCCTGATATTTGAAGCCAAGGAATACGTCAACAGAGAAATTATTAAATCAGTTGTTTTTCTCATTGATGATTACAACTTTAGACACTGCTCAGAGTACTCAGTCAAGATTCACTGTAAATACTGTAATCCTAACCTAAGCTACATAGGTATACAGGGTGATAACGAAAACTGACAGAAAAGCTATTTTGAAAACACCCTGTAGAATAAAATTATCCTGACATTTGAAACCAAGGAATACGTCAACAGAGAAATTATTAAATCAGTTGTTTTTCTCATTGATGATTACAACTTTAGACACTGCTCAGAGTACTCAGTGACACAAACACCATGGACATGTGAGTACACTGAGGACAGGTAGGAATTGGACTCTTTCTCAGGAAGTGTACTACGAACATGCTCCGAAACGGTGTCCTAACAGTCTCCGAGGTGAACAAAAACTTCACCATGGAATTGTGCTCACGGGGGTTAATTATGTTGAGCGGGAAAGTTTGTCTCACTAATGCCGTTCCTTGATTGATTTGTACGCACTTAACAAGAAGTAACCTAGGTCGAAAATCAGATCAAAAGATTCAAGATTTACGATTGAGACCCTTATTCGAAATTTCGAAATTATTCTTGCATTTCTAAACCTTCCATTTTCCGCCTTTCTGAGAAAGGGCATTTTTCGTCCTATTCGGGCAGGCAAACCGAAGTATCCTTAGGGATTTAAATTTTTTCGCTCTATATTTAATGGTTTCTTCAAATTAGATGGTTTCTTCATACAAACTCCTAGCCGAGAACTTAGACCTTCAGAGTTTAGAGGATAGGCGGAGGTGTGCATTCATAATGTTGTTATACAATATCGTGAACAGCATTGTGGATGTTCCCTCCACAATGGAGTACATTTTTATAAAGGTTCCACCAGTGGGACTACGCCAGAGAGAAGACCCTGCATTTTTCTCCTCTGGAAAGGCTGGGCGCAGCCCAATATATTCTGCTTCGACACTGCCCACTGATATGGAACTATATAACGAATACTCCTCAGATCTGGACTTTGCTGACCCACTCGGCCTTTTCAAAGAGAGGTTGAGGGGCCTTATGGGAAATAACCCAAGTTTGCAGTTGTTGGTGTACTTTTTTTTTTTTTTTTTTTTTTTTTTTTTAAAAATTTTTTTTTTTTAAAATTAGGTTGTTAGACCAACTTGGAAGATAAATCGTAGCTCCTGTTCCGGACTGGCGGACACCAAAAGGCCTGAATGTTTTAATGTTCCCTCACACAGGTAAATTCGGTCACGGACATCACCACAAGGGCGAGGGAGAACACAAGCATCACCACCATGGTGAATTCGGCCACGAGGCTCACCACAAGGGCGAGTTCGGCCATGGACACAAACATCACGGCGAGGCCAAACACGGCCATCATCATCACGGAGAATTCGGACACGAAGCGCATCATAAGGGAGAATTTGGCCACGGACATCATCATAAGGGTAAGTGACCTTCATTTTGGACAGTAGGCAAAACAATCACATAGAAACTAACTATTAATAGAAACTTGCCCCAATGGCACGTTTGCGACCTTTGCCACAACAGGACAATGAAAACCGTAATAATAGAAGACCGTCTTGCCTGGGAATTCGCGTGCTGCTGACTGTTCCCGACCACACTCAGGCTGGGCGAAATCTTCTTGAATCAGTCCAAAAAACATGTCCCTAAAGTTTGTCGCTCAGGCTGGTTGAGGTTAATGCGAGGCGGGTAGCTTGTCGCCGAACGGAGTAGGTTGAACCACAGTCACATAAAAACTTTGGTTTTTATGTAACAAAAGGAAGTAGGATTATTTCTGGTGGTCATGAAATAACTGATACCTAGGATGCTTTTGACACCTTATTTCTTATTGTACTCTTGATAAATACTTACCGATGCCAGTGATGATGTCATAGCAGCTCCTTACAAAATCCGAAGATTCCAAAGACATAGACTGCTTGAGATGACAAGATAATTTCCTGTGGTTACACATTCGAACAATGTTAACATCTTCCTCAAAACATCTATCATCATGTCAAAACAGACTCTTGTCAAACGCACACACTAGAGACTAGAGTAAGGATGGAATATCGAATTCAATTAAAGTTATTAATAGAAACTTGCCCCAAAGGCACATTTGTGACCTTTACCACAAAACACTCAAAACAGGACAATAAAAACCGTACCCAAAACCCGTACTGCCCTCCTAGCAAATTTTGCTCACATAACTCAAGACATAGTCACAATAGGTCTGCAAAGGTCGCAAGTGATAATTTACACACTTCCCTCAAAAGGGGGAGAAACCAGACATAGAAGCTCGAACACGAATCTGGGAATTCGCGTGCTGCTGACTGTTCCCGGCCACACTCAGGCTGGGCGAAATCTTCTTGAATCAGTCCAAAAAACATGTCCCTAAAGTTTGTCGCCAGAAATGGACTGCAGGACCGCCCCACTCAGGCTGGGTGAGGTTAATACGAGGAGGGTAGCTTGTCGCCGAACGGAGTAGGTTGAACCACAGTCACATAAAAACTTTGGTTTTTATGTAACAAAAGGAACTAGGATTATTTCTGGTGGTCATGAAATAACTGATACCTAGGATGCTTTTGACACCTTATTGTACTCTTGATAAATACTTACTGATGCCAGTGATGATGTCAGATTCAGCTCGATAGGTTAGCAGCTCCTTACAAAATCCGAAGATTCCAAAGACATAGACTGTTTGAGATGACGAGATAATTTCCTGTGGTTACACATTCGAACAATGTTAACATCATGTCAAAACAGACTCTTGTCAAACGCACACACTGGAGACTAGAGTAAGGATGGAATATTGAATTCAATTAAAGTTATTAATAGAAACTTGCCCCAAAGGCACATTTGTGACCTTTACCACAAAACACTCAAAACAGGACAATGAAAACCGTACCCAAAACCCGTACAGCCCTCCTAGCAAATCTTGCTCACATAACTCAAGACATGGTCACAATAGGTCTGCAAAGGTCGCAAGTGATAATTTACACACTTCCCTCAAAAGGGGGAGAAACCAGACATAGAAGCTCGAACACGATCCAAAGGTCAAAGAAATAGCCCGGTCTACCAGATAAGAATTCGATTGAGCCCACTTATTCCTTTCTAATTTCCAAGTACCCACTTAAGTAGGCATGTATGTACTTGAATGACTCCTGATGTAGCTCTTAAATGCTATAAAATGCCAGCGGCAATTGAACTGCAGTCGTACACGATGTATTATTACTAACTTCAACTGCATCTGGTAACATTAGTAAAATAGTCCTGACCGGTACTTAAGCAGTCCTGCCCGCGAGATGTAGACTATAAATTAGCCAGCACGACATTTAATTCAGATTAACCGCAGAGACAAATCTATTCGGCCCGATTAAATCCAGATTACACAGGGGAACGCTTGGGCAGGGCCAGGTACTGAGGGGTCATCCGGTGTCATTTGGTCCGAGCCCGGCCAAGAGGCCCGAAACCAGCAGTTCTTGATATGGAGCTTCACAATGTTACTGAGTCTTTAACAGAAGATCTAGCTCGTCTAAACCAAACCCAACCAAACCGTGTTCACTGTCTGCACTCGGACCGTTTAAGGAATTAGTCGAGTACTTTTCGAGATTTAGTAAGATTTAATAGCATATCCTGAGTACTGACTGTAGATTCAAGACTGGAGCGTCACGGCTTTGTTTATGGTCGAGTTCCTAATGATCTCGTTTGATAGTTGTAAGTTATGTTTGCCCGGTCTGCTCTCGGAGATAAAGCCGTTCTTTAAACTAATATAAATTTTATGGTTTGTCTTTTTATTAGAAACAGCTTCAAGCCAGAGACCATTATTAGCAATTAATACTTTCTCTGTCAAACCTCTTAAAAAAAAAAAAATGCTGGATAGTTCACATCACTAGAGTCTTACCCCCGTGGTGATGTCCATGTTTAGCCTCTCCATGGTGACTATGTTTGTGTCCGTGATGTCCCTCGTGATGAGCTTCATGATCGAATTTACCCCCGTGATGATGTCCGTGCTCCGCTTTACCGTGATGTTCATGCTCGTGTTTACCCTGGAAACGAAAGTAGTGGTTGGGTGAAAGAGCTCTTTAGGAGAATCTTGTTACTTTATTACCCCCAGCTACAGACCATTTGAAGATTTTTTTTATACTTTGTTTAACGCCCTACAGGGAGGGCAATTACTAAACAAAGTTTCCTACCTATCTAATTTAATAAAAATCATATTATTGAAAAAAAAAAAAAAAAAAAAAAAAAAAAAAAAAACAGTGTCCGATGCAACAAATCAGTGCTGTAGCTGTTTAAGGGCTCGTAGAAACAGACTGGAAAAGTTTGTTTCGCAACATTTGCGCAACTGTTTCGAATGTTGAGCAACTTTTAAGATAAAGACTGGTAAGACACATTAAAGGACAAAAAAAATGTTTCAGAAATAAGTGTGGAGAGTAAAAAATTTGTGCTGGATTGTTGAGAACCAATGTTTCTGATGAAAATGATGATGAACTATTTAGGTATCTATTGGGATTAGAAAAAGGTTAGCCAAGGTTGAAAGGTTGCTAGAAATTTCAGGTCACTCGCTACTTTTGTCCGATTTTAGGTTTTACCTTCATTAAATAAATGACTGGATATAAGGCTTAATAGGACAGCATTAGAGAGAATGGAACCAAACAATACAACCCAGCTTTCGGAAAGCGTAAAAAAAGTGCGTAAGCTAAATAATCTAAATACCTATTATGGGTATTTTCGTAAGAACAGAATAATGTAGAAAGTATCTCCAGAGTACTTTTGGATGGCTGTCTTCAATGTCTTCGGCGTAATAATTAACGTTTGTAGGTTATTTTTGGATGGTTCTTTTCAGTTTAATGCTGTTCTATTGCAAAGTGAGATTGAGAGCCCAAAATATAAAATCTATCTACATATGTATAGGTATTTTGTCAAAAAGTAAGAAATAACTGAATTGAATAACAAATTAAAAAAAGTAATCAATCAATCAATCATGGAATCAAGCAAGTAATCAAAGAATTACACCTTGTAGGTGGTCGCAAATTTTGGACTTTGATGGTTCAAAGAATGTACATCAAAAGCCACAAGATTTTGTAAATGGTCTTGTTTCATTTAAACCTTTCAATTCTTCAATGAAAGGAGGTCAAGAAAGTTACACTCTTAAATTGAGATTAAAATTATTCAAAGAGAAAAGGAGGAGAGAAGAGAAGAGAAGAGAAGAAAATATGTAGCAGGGAAAAAAGAAACCTGAAGTAGGTAGTTTGATTTTGATAATATAAAAGAGGAATGTCATTGAACTTGTCTTTAAAGGTGTGTCCACACGTTGTCGACGGCCGTCGATCGATGTGAATTTATTGTGAATCGATATGGATCGATGGTCGGTCGGCTATGTGTGAAAACACGCCTTAAGGGGGGGAAAAACTAACCAGGACTTATTTCAAGCAACTATTCTTATGTCCTCAACTCCTCACAAGGCTGAGTTCCCCAGACACACGGGAGGAAAAACCCTGTTGGGAATCAAACCAGAGATCCCTAGAGCTCAGTAGGTACCCACTCTACATAAGTACAGAGCATAGGTAACTCTTGGCTATGTTTGGTGATGATGCTCACAAAATAACTGATGGGTTGACCTGAGTTTATCTGGATGACTCATTGTGACCGTCACAAAGAGTCGTCATACTTATGAGCTTATGACTAACCGAGAGTTGGATAAAAGGAAAATGCCAAGAAGATATTTAGCCGTATATTATGATGTGACTTTTTTTTAAGACATTGTTTAACGCCCTACAGGGAGGGCAATTACTAAACAATGTTTCCTACATAGGTATTTAATCTAATATAAATAAAATATTACACCTACAAATGCAAAGTTGGGTTATTTCCGATAAGGCCCCTCAACCTCTCTTTGAAAAGGCCGAGTGGGTCAGCAAAGTCCAGATCTGAGGAGTATTCGTTATATAGTTCCATATCAGTGGGCAGTGTCGAAGCAGAATATATTGGGCTGCGCCCAGCCTTTCCAGAGGAGAAAAATGCAGGGTCTTCTCTCTGGCGTAGTCCCACTGGTGGAACCTTTATAAAAATGTACTCCATTGTGGAGGGACGAGTAAATATTGCAGAAACGCCAAGTAAACTCAACTCACCGAAAAACGAACAAAGAAAACTTTTTTTTTCTCGAGTGTTGAAAAATGTAAAGTAAAAATAGTAGAATTTTAAATATTGCAGAAACGCCAAGTAAACTCAACTCACCGAAAAACGAACAAAGAAAACTTTTTTTTTTTCTCGAGTGTTGAAAAATGTAAAAATAGACGCTGTTGCCACATTGCCAATGGTAGGAAAACTAAATCATCTGACTGCACCGAGTATGACATTTCCAACCAACCAGCACCACACACCATCCCGAAGGATTTTCTTTTCCAAATATCTTACCCAAATCCAACTGGTTCTGGCTGGGAAAAATTCTATTCAGTCGATAAAAAATACGAGGAACATAATGAAACAATAAAATCAAGAAAACTCCTTGAAGAATTAGGCGAAAAATTAGTTCGAAAAAAAGTAACTAACAATTTTTTTTATGGAAGGAAAAAATATACGAATGTTTTTAAATGAAATTCAATGGAAAGATGAATACTACAAACTCTCTGTTCAACCTACTGTATAGCTACGAAAAGATCCCTCTTTGTGTTGTTTAGCCTGCTGGGGTAAAGGGACTTTTTAGTCTCATTCGAGCAGGATAAACAAGGTATATTCTATTGCTATCTATTCTATCCTTTCTTTAACTTCCTTTTAAATCTAGCCTCAAAGGTAAATATACAAGAAAGAAATGACAAAGCCCTATTACAAAATTTAAACACTGGAAACAATTAGGTAACAATAATAAACAATAAACTAATTATATTCGTCAACAACAAAACAAACAAAGGTAGAAAGGAAATAATTAGACGTAGGGAAGGAGGAAGGAAGCCAGAGAAAAAAAAGAGGAGGGAGAAAGAGGGAGAGAGAGAAAGAGAGGAGCGAGAGAGAGAGTGAGGGTGGGAGGGAGGGAGAGAGAGAGTGGGAGGGAGAAAGAGAGTAAGAGAGAGAAAGAGTAGAATAAAGGAAAAGAATGGTAAGTAGGTAATTGGTTAAAAGTTAAGTTGTAAAAGAGTAACATTTGCTTTCACACTGAGGTAACACGTCGCAAGTAGCAAGTCGCAAGATGCTACGTAGCATGCATCTTCAAAGACCAGACCATTATTTCAAATGAAACCTTCCTCACTGAGGATACATGTTGCTACTTGAACCCTGGAAACAAGTAACAGTATTACTTCAACACCAACAGTCTGGAGTTTTGTTAGTTGCTACTTGTGATTGTTTGTGGGAAAATTATTTTTTGAATCTTTTTTATTGTCACATGTTGTTAGTTGTTACTCCAATGTGAAAGTTCATGTTTCTTTGAACGATTCCCGCGTGCTGGGTCAACAGGAGAGAACGAAAAGTAATCTCTTGAAATATTTTGCACTCTAAGGCGGCTTTCACACTGAGGTAACACGTCGCAAGTAGCAAGTCGCAAGATGCTACGTAGCATGTATCTTCAAAGACCAGACCATTATTTCAAATGAAACCTTCCTCACTGAGGATACATGTTGCTACTTGAACCCTGGAAACAAGTAACAGTGTTACTTCAACACCAACAGTCTGGAGTTTTGTTAGTTGCTATTTGTGATTGTTTGTGGGAAAAATTATTTTTTGATACCTACGCGGTTCATTTTTTTTTTTTGTCACATGTTGTTAGTTGTTACTCCAATGTGAAAGTTCATGTTTCTTTGAACAAGATTCAGGACGTAAGCAGTAGCATCTTGATTTTGTGGGAAAAATTATTTTTTGAATCTTTTTTATTGTCACGTCATGTTGTTAGTTGTTACTCCAATGTGAAAGTTCATGTTTCTTTGAACAAGATTCAGGACGTAAGCAGTAGCATCTTGCGACCTGCTACTTGCGACGTGTTACCTCAGTGCGAATCGTGCCTAAGTAATATCAGTTTTTTTTTTCAAGGGTGGGCACTGGTCATTACTATGCATCACACCTTGGACCTTTTTGCATAGCAGCTCATTATCACTAGGTTAACCGTATACCCAATTACCCACAGTCCTTTTATTTAATTCTCTCCTCATGGTTTATTCTATTTATTGCAAATAGTCCTGGCCGGTACCTAAGCAGTCCTGCCCGCGAGATGTAGACTATAAATTAGCCAGCACGACATTTAATTCAGATTAACCGCAGAGACAAATTAATCTATTCGGCCCGATTAAATCCAGATTACACGGGGGAACGCTTGGGCAGGGCCAGGTACAGAGGGGTCATCCGGTGTCATTTGGTCCGAGCCCGGCCAAGAGGCCCGAAACCAGCAGTTCTTGATATGGAGCTTCACAATGTTACTGAGTCTTTAACAGAAGATCTAGCTCATCTAAACCAAACCCAACCAAACCGTGTCCACTGTCTGCACTCGGACCGTTTAAGGAATTAGTCGAGTACTTTTTGAGATTTAGTAAGATTTAATAGCATATCCTGAGTCCTGACTGTAGATTCAAGACTGGAGCGTCACGGCGTTGTTTATGGTCGAGTTCCTAATGATCTCGTTTGAAAGTTGCAAGTTATGTTTGCCCGGTCTGCTCTCGGAGATAAAACCGTTCTTTAAACTAATATAAATTTTATGGTTTGTCTTTTTATTAGAAACAGCTTCAAGCCAGAGACCATTATTAGCAATTAATACTTTAAAGGGAATACGATTACTAGATGGCTTTGGATAGTTTTTTTACTTCTTTTCCAAGTACGTTTTAATAGCGAAGCAATAAAGTAGAAAAAAGAAAACTATTTACGGGCTTTAATAGTTAGAGTTGAACAGTAAATCAAAAAAGTAAAAAAAGAACTTACTTCCAAGGTCAATGCTCCACGGAGAATGAGCCTGAGAGTTCTGGGTTCGACTCCGATGAAATAGAGCGAATGGTTTGACGGTTAAAATTAACGTTTCCGAAGAGCATGGCCATTTTAGGTCACACTTATATTACAGAGAAATCGAATGGGCGCTCTGTAGTGAACCTTTTTTTTTCTATTAGCGCTTTAAAAATGTATTATGCATGTCGTTCGCGCCGTTTCCTCATTGGACTTAAATTTGGTCAGTGATGGTCAGCTATTTCAGGAGCGACATATAGTGAACCTTTCCCCTGTTCTATATTAATATTATTAACCCTTTCTGTCTCTCATTTCCAACTTTCAGGTGAGGCCAAACACCATCACGGCCATCATGGTAAGTTCGATCACGACGCTCATCACAATGGTAAGTTCGGTCACGGCCATCACCACCACGGCGAGGGTGAACCTTGATATCAAAAACTCGACTATAATTGATATCAAAAACTCGACTATACTTGATATCAAAACTTGTCTATACTTGATATCAAAACTTGACTATACCTACTTGATATCAAAACTTGACTATACCTACTTGATATCAAAACTTGACTACTTGATATCACACTGACATACATAACTGATAGGGGGGAGAGGGGCAACATCGGACACACGAATCAAATGAGGAACCCTTTGGAACCGAGGGAAAAATGAACTCTGAATAAGAAGCAGTTCATCAACAGGACTGAATTATGTACATGGCGAAACTGCCAAACGCAATCTCTACCATTTTACTCTGGATATCATGTTTTTCTAACGGCATTATTAGGCAATAGGCAGATAATGCCGATGAAAAGTTCATTGCCCAAGTTTCAACTTTATATTTCCTTTTATGCTTCCTCCTAATGCTCCTTCTTTAATTGTTACTTTTATTGTTTTGAGTTACTTAATTTCGCGAAAAAAAAGGTTGTAAGTTATATCAAAGTCACAGAAAAGCCCCTGTGGCCTGTCAACCATTGGTTACTCGGATTTGCCCCACCCGACCTTACCACAAATTTGTAGGTACCTACATAATATTTCATGGTGTATTCATGTAATATTGTTGTAGATTGTGTGTCTACTTGAGAGTGTGTTATGGTTAGTTTATTTGAATTGTCCCACCCGACCCTATCATAAATGTTAAATACATATTGTAGGTACATACATTATACATGAGATGTATTCGACAGTATGTTTGCCCCACACTATCCTATCATAATTATTATATTCTAAGTACATATTTGATAGTGTTTTCAGTCTTCATGTAATATTGTAGATATGGTAGTGTCTACTTGAGAGTGTTCTGGTGAGTTCATTTGAAGAACAGGTAACAGGTGTAGTATCAGTTGTACACACTTGACGAAATGTAAACAAGGAATGCAATCATTTTGAAAAGCTTTTACACGCTCTGTTATCCAGATGAACCCTCCCAGAACACCTTGTGGTAAAGAGATGAACCCTTTCAGAGAATCTAGTGGTAAAGGACGCTCTGAGGATTCTTACTATCCTTCACCACCCTATGAATGCCCGCCATTCCCGAAGGACGCGGGACGTCGGGTTGAAAGGCTGACGTCACCACTATGTTGCCAAAAGCAAGCATATATGCCTTTTAGGGGCCGAAAGCATTTATTTAAGGTTACAAATTTAGGCGGTTGGCTTGACCGATTTTGACCCCAGCACTTCCGGGAAAGCTTCGTAACAGTCAGGGCTTATCTGCTAATGGCCTTTTGTCGTATGTAGTCATTGAAACCACAACCAAAAGATTTTACAATTTCAAGCAACGGAGCACTGAAACTTAACTCAAAAAGGGGAAGCAAACTCAGCCAGATTTTCGCTAGCGGAAAACCGGGAAAACATCTTTCGACCCAAGATTCGTCCAAGCTCCATCTTTTGGGGCTCTTTGCCCCTACACCTAATCCTCAGAGTGGGCTTTTTGTGTCTCTCAACCCAAAGGCAACTTCCTAAAGGTGTCCCAAACATAGTCGATCGAAGTGGTAAATGTTATCGAGGCAGTGTACGTCGATCGACGGCGTCGACTATGTGTGGACTGTGGACACAGCTTTAAGGTGTTCCGACGAGGGCGCAGGATGGCGTCATGGCAATCAATGTATGATAATGATAATGAATGAAAAGACTTCACAGGTAGAACTCACCACCGTGGTGAATGTTGTCGAGGCAGTGTACGTCGATCGACGGCGTCGACTTGTGGACACAGCTTTAAGGAGTTCCGACGAGGGCGCAGGATGGCGTCATGGCAATCAATGTATGATAATGATAATGAATGAAAAGACTTCACAGGTAGAACTCACCACTCCCCGCCAGATAAGAGAAACAATGCAATTACACTGATAAATAAATGATGACTTGATGATAAAGAGAAGGAACAAAAAATGGAAATGCCCCATCATAAAAAATAACTCATTAGAAGTTGATATCAGTTTACGAACAATCGATATTTACTTATACGTTGCCGTACACGAAAGGTAGATAAAATAAATTACTGTTGTTAAGACGAAGAAGAAGAAGAAGAAGAAGAAGAAGAAGAAGAAGAAGAAGAAGAAGAAGAAGACGACGACACCGTACACGAAAGGTAGATAAAATAAATTACTGTTGTTAAGACGAAGAAGAAGGAGAAGGAGAAGGAGAAGAAGAAGAAGAAGGAGAAGAAGGAGAAGAAGAAGAAGAAGAAGAAGAAAGCGGGAGAATAATGACAGCAATTACGTACAGACCTCTACCTCTACTTCTACCTACCTACACAGGTTTCACAGTTTTTACCTACCATATAAGCCACACGGTAATTACAAATTGGAGAGCCATTAGGTGTGTACAGGGTGGCCTTAAAGTAGCTTGACCATATTTCATCATCCGAAAATAAGGGTGGCCCATCCAAACGAGAATGGAACGAAACATCCTAATGTGAGAAAATGGAGTATCCGAGGTGCTTGCTTCGACATTAGAGGTGTGTAAATAGTGAGTGAGTCGTAAAAAAGAACTATTCTTCTCAGTTAACTACTCAGTCAATGAGGATATTCGAATACCTATAGGGAGTTGAAGAGTGAGTTACTTTTAGGATCTGACTCATTGCGTAGTTCACTCAAAATAGTGAACAGATCGATTTCCGTTAACTGTAGTGTAAACGGACCTTCAGAATAAATCGACATTCAACTTCAAGGAATCTCTGACTCCTCTCAGCTACTCAGTCATGTACGGTTCATCTCTTGACCTCATGATAAACTCACAGGAACTTAAAATTAAAAACACTGATAAAAAAATATTAGGCCAACTTTTGGAATATTCCAGCAATTAGCCTTTTAGAAATGAAGGAATGAACGAGCTAGCAAGTGGAAAGGGTTCGAATCCCGACCGGAGCGGAAATTTTCCGACTGGGGTTTTTCGTTTCCCGGATAGGTGCGAAAGCAAGGGCCTTTAATGGACGAAAATGTGCTTTGAAGTAATGCGAAAGTGGTTCTAACATATTGTACGGATTGTACCTACTAAGGATTGAACCTTTTTAGGTACCTAGATATATAGAAATATGGTCAACCAATTTTAAGCCCCGCCCCTTAAGCATCAACCGTACATCCAATGATGAAACGGTTGATCAAAGGTAAAACAGAAAATCGTACACCGTATCTTGGCGCATTCGCTAAACGTTAGGTGGAATGCAAAAAGGACTTAACATTTTTCACACGAGAATCCGTGACGAAGAAAAAGTCGTGTAGTTAACAGGCTGAGATCCTGCATTCCTGCTAAGAAACGGTCGTCATTTTCTGTTTTATCCCGAGTACGAATTTCAGTTTTCACAAATTGAAGAATCTCAGAAATTTAGTTTTTAAACGATGAATATAATTCATGTCAAATCCATGTAATATGTAAGTAACTTTTATATAATTATTTATGTACATAAAAAGAAGAAAATGAAAATATTATGCAACAGCCCCCCTGAAGTTTCATTTTTTCTTGGTTTCACAGAATCACAAACGGAAGACATAAGGTATTTTTTTAGTGGGGTGGGATGAGGTTAATTATTAGGGTAATAACCTTTTATTATTTTATTTTATTAATTATTTTATTATTATTTATG